>NC_081416.1:178646384-178749417 GCF_949786415.1 Peromyscus eremicus
CCCTTAACAGAGCTTCAGGACACTATTTTGATGAAAAGAATCTTCAGAGTTCTAAGTTGGGAAACTTGGGCAATTTACCTAGTCCAATGTCAGTAGGAGATATTCAGACATCTCAACAGGTTCTGACTGGTGTTGCTCAGCCAGTAGCATTTGGCCAAGGACAACAGTATTTATCAGTTCATCCACAGAATGCTGGAGATTTTTATTCAAAATCCTTCAGGAGGTCTTCCTAAGGCATATCCTGATCATCATGTCAGTGAGGTGGATGTAAATGAATTGTTTTCAAAACTGCTAAAAGCAGGACTACTCAAATTGTCACAGCCTGATTCAACTGCAATACAGGAAAAGGAGGCTGATGCTCAGCCTCCCTCTGAAGAGGCAAAGGATCAGAATGAAGATCAAGATGTTCCAGATCTCACTAATTTTAAAACTGAGGAAATGAAACATCGTTATGACAGTATCATAAACCGGCTGTACATGGGGAATCAGTGTTCTTCTTGTGGAACGAGGTTTCTGACATCCCAGAGAGATGTTCATGCAGATCACTTGGACTGGCATTATCAGCAAAATAGAACTAAGAAAGATGTTAGCAGAAAGTTCACTCATAGACGTTGGTACTGCAGTTTAAAGGACTGGATAGAACTGAAGAAATAGCTGATCTGGAAGAACATGCAGAACAGCAGTGTTTTGAAAAGTTTCATAAAGACATTGTCCAGAAATCTCAGGAGGCTTCTAAAGCAAAGGAGTTCCAAAGTGTCCCTGCTGGACCATTTGGAGCACTTGAGAGTTGTGAAATCTGTCAAGAACAATTTGAACAGTACTGGGATGAAGAGGAGGAGGAATGGCACTTAAAGAATGCTATTGGAGTAGATGGAAAGATTTACCATCCATCGTGTTATGCAGATGACCAAAACACATCTTCTTTTGATTGTAAACCATCTGCCATCAAGACGCCAGTTGAAAACCCTTGGAACATTATGTTGAACACTGTCCAAAAGGATTTGCAAGAACCCTGTGAAAGTCTCAAAGTTAAGGAAGAGCAAACTGATGTCCCACCAGCCAGTTCAGAAGAAAGTATAGCAACACCCACTGATATTAAAACAGAAAACAATACAGTTGAGTCAGTTTAAATAAAATGGGGATGTTATGGTTTTGTTTTTTTGTAGCAAAAGCTGCTGTTGGATCTAGAAAGTGAAGTTTTTTTTATGTATATATAGACATCTATCTCTATAAATTGTCTAGCTGAGGCAGGGCCTTCAACTATCGTTTGGTTTATAAATAGGTTTTAGTGTTTGCATTTCCTACTGTGCATTGCCTGCACAGTTTCAGGTATTTGTGTGAAAGTTCTCTAGGTGAGTGCAAATTTAACAAAATAAAATTGCATGTGTAAAAATGTATGATTTTCTCTTGTGAACTGTAAATTATAAATAAAAATATTTTGCTATAATAAAATAGCTGAGTTCATGTCCTGATCCTTGTGCGACTCCAACATTTGCCCATCCCAGCCCTCTGAAGAAGCTGTGACACTACATTCTCACATAAGTGTTTGGTACAAGACTCTTCTGTGTTGTGAGCTCACACACATCTCTCTGCAGAGGCTGAGGCAGTGTTCATCCTGAGGACAGGCCACTGTCCCTGTCCACACAGGGCAGACCAGGCTCTCGGGTCCACCCAGTCCTCAGGTGACCAGACACCTGCAGGATTGGGATGACAATTGTTTGCATTGACTGCCTCTGCACTGTGTTGTCCATGAACAGTGGGGTCTGTGTGGGGATACTTCCCACTAGACACAGCCATGGTTCTGCCCCTTGGCCTGGACTGTGTCTGCTGACACCAATGTTGCTTCTGGTATCTGGAGGGTAGAATCTAGGGCAAATCTACAATGCACAGAATAGCTCACAACAGCAGATTCTCCTATGCAAATGGCCATGGCCAAGGCCAAGAAGCCTTGACCTGGACAAAATGGGATCAAATAACCATCAGATTTCCCTTGGTCTCTGGAGAATTCTTTGGTTGATCCAAAGCATATTTTAAGTTATTTAAGTCACAACAACAACTACAACAACAACAACATCAAAATAGTAACTGGATAGAGTATATTTTCCTGATCATGGAACCTAGGATGCAGAAAGCAGCATCCAGAACTGAGCAGCCACTCTGGACTTAGAAGTTCCAGAATGAGCAGCAGCTTTCCAAGCTCCCACTGGGAGCAGCAACAACTGGAGCATCAGAACTGGTGAGACATGCAAGGCATCTTTACATCACAGGTAGCACATATTCCAGAGGGCCAACTTGAGCACCAAGGGTCTATGCATTTTCTGCTGTGAAGAAGCCACAATGAGGAGAGCACAATCAGTCAGAGTGTGTGTGGGAGCTGGACTGACATGGCTAGAGGCTATGCTCTGCAACCTTGAGGGCAAATTGGAGATGCCAATGGAGAGGTGAATGGCAGGCAGTGGTGGTGGCTTGGACAGTGCAGCCAGAGACGTTGGACCCCAGCACCAGAGTAGGTCTGTCAGCAGGCAGGAGAGGGTGATCCTTCAGGGCACCATGGGTTCCTGCTTGTGAGACAAAACTTCCAGAGAAAGATACCAGGGTGTGAACCCTAGGTGGGGACAGGGAGCAGGTACCTTTCAGTCTGAGTGTGTATGCATTCAGGAATCACCAAGGTCCTTGTGGAGATGAGGCAGCATCCCTAAAGATGAAAACCTTGTGGAAGCAGTGCTTCAGATCCAAGGGAGACTACTGGTGGAGGGCCCATGTATGGAGAGCGCAGCAAAGGTTTTGTGCATGGATCTGATTCCCTAGCAGCAGCACTTGAACTGCTAAATGAGGCAGATTCTTATTCCAGCATGAATGTCAGGCTACCAGAAGGTAGCACATAGAGGATGCAAGGCCACCAGCAGAACAGGTAAGAGGACCAGCATGCTGAATAGAAGGCTCATAGGGACAGGGAAGTAACTTGAGCCCATGCAGCATGGGAGATTGAAGGTCCTCAGGCCCCAGGGCTGGGATTGTAAACCTGAATGGTTTGGAGTCAGCAGCCAAAGCCATGCAGCCTCTGTTTGCTGGCTGTGAACAAATACATGGCTCCCTTAATAGACAGCATCCTGTTTCATGCTGGCTGCACAGAGAGCTCTTTGGAAGAGGTCTGCAGCTACTCAGCTATGGTGACACAATCTTTACTTCATTTGGGACAAATTTCTTAGGGCCAGGCCAGCAGGCCATAAAGTGCTTCTGAAGCTGAGAGCAAATGTTTTAGAGACTCTTGTGTGAATCGTGTTGTTGCATTCAAGGGATCTGCAACACATTTTTGACTGTGGGTCTCTTTATAGTTAGAACTTTTTGCTTCAGGTCCATTATGACTTGTACAGCTCTACAGAGATTTCAGGGCAGCTGATGTGTCAGGCCCAGATCTTGAGATTTCAGTGGAACTTTAAGGCTACTATTAGAACGGACTGAACTTTTCAGATTTAAGAAATGGAATGCACAAGAGTACTTCAGTGCAATGGGACAGTTTTGACTTCACACACACACACACACACACACACACAAAAAAAATCAACTGTGATGACTTACAAACTGTTTTGTGTAGAAATGTAACTTTGTGTAAAAATGAAACTGTTTTTTGTAGGAATAGAGACGTTTGTTTTTTCTGCCCAGGCTCGAGATGAAGCTTCAAAAAATATAAAGTACGGGGGATATGTTCTATTCCTCAGTCTATTTAATTTTAAAAAAATGTACTGATGAATAGAAGTTGGGATAAAGTATTTGCTCCTGGATTAGAGCAGCTCAAATGAAAAACACTTTCTTGTTCTTTGTATGGATAATGTTAGCCTGTATTAATGTATCCTATGTTTTGTTGGCAAGAAATGCAAAAAGTTCTGTTGGATGTTTGGTAAATTTTATGAAGTGTAAATAGTTCTATTAAGAATTTACTTTTGCATGTAAGTGTGAGAATTGTAATTGTGTATAGTAATATTCATACTAGAATTATGATGTCAACGTGTTAGTGTGAATGGTGATCCTAAGGAGTCCTTAGATTTGATGTAGTTGCATCAGGGGATTATTGATTTTAAAAAGTGCTTGATGTAGCTAAAACTGCTATAGACATACTAGACCTATTGAAAGCAGCCATTCTATCCTGATCATCCTCTACTCCTTTATTAGGAGTTATAGCAGCCATAAAGAAAGACGTGTATTTCTGTGATTCTTCCAGCTACTTATAAGCTCTTAGGGAAAGCTGACTCGAGTCAAGGTCTGCATTCTCACTTAAGATCTTTATATTATTAAGAAGGGGGAATTTGTGGGGGTCACTGAGGCTGCCCTGGTGAGACCTTACTCAAGGTCAGAGAATCTGAGCTTGCTTGACCCAGCAGGTCTATAGAATGAGATGCTTTGCCCACAGGGGAGGTTACCAGGTATTTTGAAGTGTCTACACTTGGCTGTACATTGTGCTTTGATCTTGAAAGTGGTAGGATTTTGCCTTTCCCCTTGGTAGTCTACAAAAGCCCATTATAATAAAACTTGCGGAGACATGGTATTGACCCTGGGCCCACCCACAGCTATTCTGTATCTCTGTCTTTCTCTGCATCTCTGCCTATATTTCTATCTAATATTTCTTCATTGAGCTCACCTCTCCCAAGGATCCTTCAACAGGGTGGAGTTATCCTCCCACATTTGTGGAGCCAAATGATGACACGGAGTTGCAGGTGTTTGTGAGCTGCCTTAATGGAGTGCTGGAAACTGACTTCATTCCTCTGGAAGAACATTAAGTGTTCCTAAATGCTGAGACATCTCTCCACCTCCTGTTTCATTTATACATTCTGTGTTTTTGTGGGTTTTTTTTGTGTGTGTGTCTGTATCTGGAGAGCTTCTCTCCAGGTCCCAACAAGCCCCCACATTTCCACAACACATGTATAAAATAATCACTCAGGCGTTTATAGTACTTATAAACTGTATGACTGTGTAATGCATCTTGTTATCTACTTTTTTTAAAATCTTAAATTAACTCATTTCTATTAATTTATAAGTTGCCACATGTGAAGCTGTGTTACTTTGCCTGCTTAAAAGACGATATTGGTTTAGTAAGGAGCTGACCAGCCAATAGTGAGGCAGGAGAAAGGATAGGTGGGCCTGGCAGGCAGCGAGAATAAATAGAAGGAAGAAGAAAGTGGGATGAGAAAAGTTGGAGAGAAGGATGCCATGGGCCAGCCAGCTATCTTCACATGCAACTAGGATTAAGAAGGAAAGAAAAGACCTACAGAAATAGAGAAAGGTGAGAGCCCAGAGGCCAAAGGTACATGGGATAATTTAAGAAAACCTGGCTAGAAATAAGACAAGCTAAGTTTGGGCATTTATCAGTAAGAATAAGCCTCTGTGTATTTATTTGGGAACTGAGTGGCAGGCCCATAAAGATTAAAGCATTAAAAAACACTGGATAGAATACCCTGACTCCATTTTTTTAAAAGACAGATTCTGTGTAACCCTGGCTGGCCTCAAACTCATTATTGAACCTTGAACTCCTGGTCCTCCTGCCTCCATCGCCTAAATGCAGTGATTACAGGTTTGCTACACCACACTTTGCTTATGTGGTGGTGAAGGTGATCCTGGGGCTTACTGTGTGTTAGCTATGCAATCTACCAAAGAAGCTATGTCATCAGTTCCTTGACACTTAAAATAATTGTGGGTGTGGGGGCTGTAGAAATGGCTTAGCTCTTAAGGGTAATTGACTGCTGTTCGAGAGGTCCTGTGTTCAATTCCCAGCTCCCACATGGTGGCTCACAATCATCTGAAATGGGATCTGATTCCTTCCTCTAGCATGTATGAAGACAGAACACTCATATACATAAAACACATGCATAAATAAGTCTAAGAATTTTTCCTTCTCTATATGGTAAAGAAGAATGATTCTTTACATTATAAATATGTTCTAGACCACTGGTTCTCAGACTTCCTAATGTTTCCTCCTTTAACATAGGTCCTCGTGTTATGATGATCCTACAACCTGAAAGTTAGCTTCATTGCTAGTCATAAAAGTAATTTTGCTGCTCTTATGAACCCTAATGAGTTGAGAACTGCTGTGGTAAACTAATCTCTTCTTTCCCATACTACTCTCACTCAATTTTGCCCCATATTTAATCATCCCATAGCTTTAGTATTTTTATACCCTGCTGAGTCAAAAACTGTGGTGTTGGAAAATGATCATCAGAATTATAAACTTGTTAGACTTGTCAACCATATTGGGAGCTCCCAAGATTCAGGTCATTATGTAAGCAATGTGTATGACTTTCAAAAGCAAGCATGGCTCCTGTACAGTGATGTCCAAGTGTTCGAGATTCCAGAGGCCTTGATTCAGGAGATTCAGCTTCACAGTGAATACTTTTTTTTTGCATCCAGAATGAGATTTTTGTGTTGCTGTTGAAAAAGGGATCAGAGTGCTAGTTACTTAGAACATCTAAGGAGCAAAAGAAGAATGTGGATCTGTTCTCAACATTGTTTAATGGCTTTACACACTTCCTAGAAGAATCCTAAATTCTACTCCTTTTGAAGATTCATTTAGGTCAATTGAAAACTCAGCAAACAAAACAAAACAAAACAAACAACATATTAGGACAGAAACCCATACATCTGTGATGCAGGCTATGCACCATTTTCTCCTACAAGACTATAGTGATGCTTTTCTGTATTTTTTTTTTGTTTTTTGTTTTGTTTTGTTTTGTTTTTGAGATAGCATTTCTCTGTGTGGCTCAGGGTGTTCTGGAAGTCACTCTGAGGAGCAGGCTGGCCCCAAACTCAGAGATGTAACTTCCTTTGCCTTCCATCTCCTGCAATCTAGGGTATGTGCCACCACTACACTGGGATGGGAGGATTTTTTAAAAAATATTTTTTATTTTTATTTAATGTGTTTTTCCTGCATGTATGTCTGTGTGAAGGTGTTGGGTTTCCTGAAACTGAGTTACAGGCAGTAGTGACCTGCGTGTGGGTGGTGGGCATTGAATCCAGACCCTCTGGAAAAGCAGCCAGTGCTCTTACCCACTGAGCCTTTTCTCCAGCACTAACACAGTGGTTTTAGATGTCTTTCTGTTCCAACACAACACAGCAAGGAGCTGACTAAATGTCCCAATGTTAGTATCCAACATAATGGGTTCAGAACAAGTACTGATGGACTTAAATGATCAAGAATTATTATATAAAATGTCTTATTTTGTTAATGTATATATGTATTGCTCTTGTGATCTGGAGGATTTTCATGATATTGTTTGCTTTCCCTAAATTCATGTATACCATTCTATTGTCAATTTATTAAAACCGTTGTTTTCTGTATGTGTTCGTGACTCATTTCTGAAGAAATTATCTAGCTGCCCACCAACTGGTTTTGTGCTTTCTTCTCAGAATTGCAGGGCATAGCATCAGGGTTACATGGGAAATGAAATAGATATAAATGTAAATTTTGCAAATTCAAAAGCTCTCTAAGGGCTCAGTGGATGAAAACACCTGCCACCAAGCCTGATGACACCAGTCCTGCAAGCTGTCTCTGAACTCTAGAGGAGCTAGCACACACATAATTCACATATATGTATAAATCAATGAATGAAAAATCTAATAATATTTTGAATTTTACTATGTAGCTCTCTCTGGCTTGGAACTGTATTTAGATCATGTACTGTACAACATAGATGTCCCCTGGCTTTGCCACCTGAGTGCTGGTTTTTGAATGTCTGGACCACAATTCCTAGCATAATAACATTTTTAAAGCACTCTTTTAAAAATGTTTGAAGTGTCAAATATACTTGTTATATTCAAATCCTGATGATATGAGAAAATGAAGGGGCTTAAGGGACAGATGTTCTGAAACAGAGAGTCCTTTAGGCGAGAGCCTCAAATATTAAAACAAACAGCATGGTGGGATTCTAAAGAGAACATTTCAGTTCATAAGACAAAGCAAGGTTCCCCTTAGTTCCCAAGAGAAGGAAGAGACCTTGTGCCAAAAGGCAGCAGACTTCCTTAATACATAGCCCAAAGGACAGACTTGTTTTCAGTCTGTTAACCTGATACCTGGGTAGCAAGGGGAAAGGGAAACCAGCTGGTGTTGCTGGCTATGAGGTGTGCAGCCTGATCTGAGATGCCCACACCACATCTGTTTCAAATATGCCAGAAAATAGTATTGATCCTCTGAAGGGTCTGGGGAGATAGTTCAGTAGGTCAGAGCACTTGCTGTGTCAGCAGGAGGATTCCAGTTCAAATCCCCAGGACCCACATAACAAGCTCCTCATTGCCATGTATGCTTGTGACTCAGCACTGGGGAGTAGACAAGGGTGGATTCCACAGCTCACTAACCAATCAATATAGCCACAATGGGAAGTGTAAGGTTCAGGTGTGGGACACTCAATAGAGAAAACTCCTGGGGCAATGTGCTAAGGTCTGGGGCCCTGTTCCACAGATTGTATTTCAAAATAGAAATGTGGAAAGAGATAGCGTACATTACATGTCCTCTGGCCTTTATATGTGCATGCTCAAAGGTGGAAGCACCACACAAATGATATTTTCCAAATCCCTCATTTTGGCTGCAGAAATGGTTAAGATCACTTGCTACACTTCCAGAAGACCAAGGTTAAATTCCAGGTATCCACATGGTGGTTTCCACCCTCTGTAACTCCAGATACAGAGGATCAAATGCCCTCTTCTGGTTTTGTGGTATGCAGACAAAACACCTCTACATTATAGCACTGCCTACTTCCACCATCAAAAATTCACAACACAGCTTTGTGGCTAAATTTAAAGAGCTTATACAATTCCCAGTAATATACTGTGTAAAAAGATATACATAAGTTAACAATTTGAGGATAGAAAACTTCTAAAAGCCTGGTAATGTATAAAATATGGGGCAAAATTAAGTGAGGTTCGTAGGCGAAAGAAGAGATTAGTTAAGAACAGTGGTTCAAAATACCCAGTTATTCAATTAAAAAACTGGGTGCAAGAGGCTGGCCCCCAGCTCCCAGCTCCCATCTTGCCCCCGGACTTCCCTTCTGAAGCACAGAGGAGAGAGAGAGAGAGAGAGAGAGAGAGAGAGAGAGAGAGAGGGAGAGAGAGAGAAGAGCTCCCATCCTCCCCGGACTTCCCTTCTGAACAAGAGCTCCCATCCTGCCCCGGACTTCCAATTTGGACAAGAGAGCTCCCATCTGGACAAGAGAGAGAGACTTCCTGAATCTGTCAGCTCTGTCTTAACCAAGTGTGTGGATAAGGCCAAGAACAAACCACAAGGAGATGGGCAGACGTCAAGGCAGAAACACATACAACAAAATGAATAGCAATACACCATCACCAGGCCCTAGCCCTCCTCCAACACCTAGACCTGAACATCAGAAATTGAAAGAAGCAGAAGAAAATAGCCTTATGAATGTCATCATGAAGAAGCTAGAGGCTCGTGTAGAGGAAAAGACAAAAAAATGTGAAGAACGCTGTAAACAACTAGAGGAAAGGGCAAACAAATTAGAAGAAATCAAAAAAGTCCTGGAAGAGAACAATAAAATACTGAAAGAAAATCAAGAAAAATCAATGAAACAAATGAAGGAAACAGTCCAAGACCTGAAAAGGGAAATAGAAAAAATGAAGAAGACACAAACAGAGGGAATGCTGGAAATAGAAAATCTGAGAAAACGATTGGGAACTTCAGATGCAAGTATAATCAACAGAATGCAAGAGATGGAAGAGAGAATCTCTAGCGTTGAAGATACAATAGAAGAAATAGATTCATCAGTCAAAGAAAACACTAAAGCCAACAAAGTCATGAACCAAAATGTCCAAGAAATTTGGGACACCATGAAAAGACCAAACCTACGAATAATAGGGGTAGAAGAAGGAGAAGAATACCAACTCAAGGGCACAGAAAATATATTCAACAAGATCATAGAAGAAAACTTTCCCAACTTAAAGAAGGAAATGCCTATGAAGATACAGGAAGCCTATAGAACACCAAACAGACTAGACCCCCAAAAAAAGTCCCCTCGCCACATAATAATTAAACAATTAAACGTACAGAATAAAGAAAGAATATTAAGAGCAGCAAAGGAAAAAGGCCAAGTGACATGTAAAGGCAAACCTATCAGAATAACACCCGATTTCTCAATGGAGACTTTGAAAGCCAGAAGGACCTGGACAGATGTAATGCAGACATTAAGAGACCATGGATGTCAGCCTAGACTAATATACCCAGCAAAACTTTCAATCATCATAGATGGAGTGAACAAGACATTCCATGACAAAGCCAGATTTAAACAATATTTAGCCACAAACCCAGCCCTACAGAAAGCACTAGAAGAAAAATTCCAACCTAAGGAAGTCAGATACACCCTCGAAAACACAGGCAATAGATAAAGCCACAGCAGTAAACCCCAACGAAGAAAAGTACACACATATCACCACCAAAAAATAACAGGAATGAACAATCACTGGACATTAATATCCCTCAATATCAATGGACTTAACTCACCTATAAAAAGACATAGGCTTACAGAATGGATACGAAAGCAGGACCCATCTTTCTGCTGCATACAAGAAACACATCTCAAGCTCAAAGATAGACACTACCTAAAAATAAAAGGCTGGGAAAAGACTTTCCAATCAAACGGTCTTAAGAAACAAGCGGGTGTAGCCATCCTGATATCCAGCAAAATAGACTTCAAACTAAAATCAATCAATAGAGATCAAGAAGAGCATTACATACTCATCACAGGAAAGATCCACCAAGATGAAGTCTCAATTCTGAACATTTATGCCCCAAACACAAGGGCACCCACATATGTAAAAGAAACATTATTAAAGCTTAAATCACATATAAAACCCCACACATTAATAGTGGGAGACCTCAGCATCCCACTTTCACCACTGGACAGATCTCCCAAATCGAAACTTAACAGAGAAATAAAGGACTTAACTGATGTCATGACTCAAATGGACTTAATCGACATCTATAGAACATTCCATCCTAACAAAAAAGAATATACCTTCTTCTCAGCACCCCATGGAACCTTCTCTAAAATTGACCACATACTTGGTCACAAAACAAATCTAAACAGATACAAAACAATTGGAATAACCTCCTGTGTTCTATCAGACCACCATGGTCTAAAGTTGGATTTCAACAACAACAAAAACTACAGAAAACCTACAATCTCATGGAAACTGAACAATACCCAACTGAATCACCAATGGGTTAAGGAAGAAATAAAGAAAGAAATTAAAGACTTCCTAGAGATCAATGAAAATGAAGACCCCACATATCCAAACCTATGGTACACTATGAAAGCAGAACTAAGAGGGAAATTCATAGCACTAAACGCCCACATAAATAAGCTGGAGAAATCTCACACTAGTGACTTAACAGCACACCTGAAAGTTCTAGAACAGGAAGAAGCAAAGTCTCCGAGGAAAAGTAGATGCCAGGAAATTATCAAAGTGAGAGCTGAAATCAATAAAATAGAAACAAAGAGAACAATACAAAAAATTAATGAAACAAAGAGTTGGTTCTTTGAGAAAATCAGCAAGATAGACAAGCCCTTATCCAAACTAACCAAAAGACAGAGAGAGAGAGCATCCAAATCAAGAAAATCAGAAATGAAAAGGGGGACATAACAATAGACATTGAGGAAATCCATAGAATCATCAGGTCATACTTCAAAAACCTCTATTCCACAAAACTGGAAAACCTAAAAGAAATGGATAATTTTCTGGATAGGTACCACATACCTAAATTAAATCAAGACCAGATAAACTATTTAAATAGTCCAATAACCCCTAACGAAATAGAAACAGTCATTAAAAGTCTCCCAACCAAAAAAAGCCCAGGACCAGATGGTTTCAGTGCAGAATTCTACCAGATCTTCAAAGAAGAGTTAATACCAATACTCTCTAAATTGTTCCATACAATAGAAACAGAAGGAAAATTACCAAACTCCTTCTATGAGGCTACAATTACCCTGATTCCCAAACCAAACAAAGATACAACAAAGAAAGAGAACTACAGATCGATCTCCCTCATGAACATTGATGCAAAAATACTCAATAAAATACTGGCAAACAGACTCCAAGAACACATCAAAACAATTATCCACCACGATCAAGTAGGCTTCATTCCAGGGATGCAAGGATGGTTCAACATACGAAAGTCTGTCAATGTGATACACCATATAAACAAACTCAAAGAAAAAAACCACATGATCATCTCACTAGATGCTGAAAAGGCATTTGACAAAATCCAACACCCCTTCATGATAAAGGTCTTGGAGCGATCAGGAATACAGGGAACATACCTAAACATAATAAAGGCAATTTACAGCAAGCCAACAGCCAACATCAAATTAAATGGAGAGAAACTCAAAGCAATTCCACTAAAATCAGGAACGAGGCAAGGCTGTCCGCTCTCCCCATACTTATTCAATATAGTACTTGAAGTTCTAGCCAGAGCAATAAGACAACATAAGGAGATTAAGGGGATACAAATTGGAAAGGAAGAAGTCAAGCTTTCCCTATTTGCAGATGACATGATAGTATACTTGAGTGACCTCAAAGATTCCACCAAGGAACTGATACAACTTATAAACACCTTCAGCAACATAGCAGGATACAAGATCAACTCAAAAAAATCAGTAGCCCTCCTATATACAATGGACAAAAAAGCAGAGAAGGAAATCAGAGATACATCACTCTTTACTATAGCCACAAATGACATAAAAATACCTTGAGGTAACACTAACCAAGCAAGTGAAGGACCTATATGACAAGAACTTTAAGTCCCTGAAAAAAGAAATTGAAGAAGATGTCAGAAAATGGAAAGATCTCCCATGCTCATGGATAGGCAGAACTAACATAGTAAAAATGGCAATCTTACCAAAAGCAATCTACAGATTCAATGCAATCCCCATCAAAATACCAACACAATTCTTCACAGACCTGGAAAGAATAATACTCAACTTCATATGGAAAAACAAAAAACCCAGGATAGCCAAAAGAATCCTGTACAATAAAACAACCTCTGGAGGCATCACGATCCATGACTTCAAGCTGTACTATAGAGCTACAGTAATAAAAACAGCTTGGTACTGGCATAAAAACCGACATGTGGACCAATGGAATCGAATTGAAGACCCTGACATTAATCCGCACAACTATGAACAAATAATTTTTGACAAAGAAGCCAAAAGTGCACAATGGAAAAAAGAAAGCATCTTCAACAAATGGTGCTGGCAAAACTGGATATCAACATGTAGAAGGCTGCAAATAAATCCACATCTATCACCGTGCACAAAACTTAAGTCCAAGTGGATCAAGGACCTCAACATAAATCCAGCTACTCTGAACCTGCTAGAAGAGAAAGTAGGAAGTAGTCTTGAACGCATTGGCATAGGAGACCACTTTCTAAATAGAACACCAGTAGCACAGACACTGAGAGAAACAATCAATCAATGGGACCTCTTGAAACTGAGAAGCTTTTGTAGGGCAAAGGATACGGTCAACAAAGCAAAGCGACAGCCTACAGAATGGGAAAAGATATTCACCAATCCCACATCTGACAGAGGATTGATATCCAGAATATATAAGGAACTCAAGAAATTAGACATCAAAATGCCCAACAGTCCAATTAAGAAATGGGCTATAGAACTAAACAGAGAATTCTCAACAGAGGAAACTCAAATGGCTGAAAGACATTTAAGGAATTGCTCAACATCCCTAATCATCAGGGAAATGCAAATCAAAACAACTCTGAGATACCACCTTACGCCTGTCGAATGGCTAAGATCAAAAACACTGAAGACACCTTATGCTGGAGAGGATGTGGAGCTAGGGGAACTCTCCTCCACTGCTGGTGGCAATGCAAGCTTGTACAACCACTTTGGAAATCAATATGGCGATTTCTTAGAAAATTGGGAATCCATCTCCCCCAAGATCCAGCTATACCACGCTTGGGCATATACCCAAGGAATGCTCAACCACACCACAAGAGCACTTGTTCAGCTATGTTCATATCAGCATTGTTTGTAATAGCCAGAACATGGAAACAACCTAGATGCCCTTCAACTGAAGAATGGATAAACAAAATGTGGTACATATACACAATGGAATACTACTCAGCAGAGAAAAACAATGACATCATGAGGTTTGCAGACAAATGGATGGATCTAGAAAAAATCATCCTGAGTGAGGTATCCCAGACTCAGAAAGACAAACATGGTATGTACTCACTCATAACAGGATACTAGATGTGGAACAAGGATGACTGGACTGCTACTCACATCACCAGGCAGGCTACCTGGAAAACAGGACCCCAAAAAAGACACAGGGATCGCCCAATGACAGAGAAATGGAATGAGATCTACATGAACAGCCTGGACATGAGTGGGGGTAGTGAAGGGCAAGGGTGGAGGGAAAGAGAGCTTGGGTGAGTGGGAGATCCCAACTGGATCAACAACAGAGAGGGAGAACAAGGAATAGGAGACCATGGTAAATGAAGACCACATGAGAATAGGAAGAAACAAAGTGCTAGAGAGGCCCATAGAAATCCACAAAGATACCCCCACAACAGACTGCTTGCTGGCAATGGTCGAGAGACAGTCCGAACTGACCTACTCTGGTGATGGGATGGCCAAACACCCTAATTGTCGTGCTAGAAACCTCATCCAACTACTGAGGGATCTGGATGCAGAGATCCATGACTAGGCCCCGGGTGGATCTCTGGGAGTCCAATTAGCGAGAATGAGGAGGGTTTATATGAGAGAGAATTGTTGAGACCAAGGTCGGATAAAGCACAGAGACAAACAGTCAAACAAACGGAAACACATGAAATATGAACCAATGGCTGAGGGGTCACCAACTGGATCAGGCCCTCTGAGTGGGTGAGACAGTTGATTGGCCTGATCTTTTTGGGAGGCATCCAGGCAGTGGCACCGGGTGCTGTGCTCATTGCATGAGTCGGCTGTTTGAAACCTGGGGCCTATGCAGGGTCGCTTGGCTCAGCATGGGAGGAGGGGACTGGACCTACCTGGACTGAGTCCACCAGGTTGATTTCAGTCTGTGGGGAAGGCTTTGCCCTGGAGGAGATTGGAATGGGGGGCGGGCTGGGGGGAAGATGAGGGGGGCGGGAGGGGGAAGAACAAGGGAATCTGTGGCTGATATGTAGAACTGAATTGTATTGCAAAATAAAAATTAAAAAAAAAACTAGAAGGCAGGAGAAGGGAGGCAACCTGAAGTCAGGTGGGTGTTCACATATGTAACACCAGAAGATGGCGCTAGTCAGCCTGGACCACATGGTGGACCCCTTGCTTAAAAGCAAAACCAAAGGCCATCAAGATAATTCATGAGAGAAAGGTGCTTGCTGCCAAGCCTGACAACCTGAGTTCAATCCCAGGGACCCACATGCTGGAAGAATATCGGTGACACCCACAGTTGTCCCTGACCTCCACACATGTGCACATAATAAATATAATACTTTGTTTAAAAAATACATAAATGAAAATCTGCAACCTGGTACCTGGGCCAGGTAAGGAAGAAGTTATGGTGAGATTTGTCCTGAGCCCTCCCATTCCCCAAGCCATCTGATAAACAGCCTACACACTGCCTTTATTGGGGACATTCAAAGCCAGGTATAGGAGGGAGAATATCAAGGGAAACTGAAGGAATGAAGTCACCCAAGGCCACACATTTCCATGATGGGCAATGCTTCCTGACCAACACTCAAGGGTGTGTCTCTGGGGTGCTTTGGAGGTCTCCCACAGACTGCGCTATCAGGGGCCAAAAATGCCTTGCAACAATTCATGGGGATAGATGAGAGAAGAATTGCTACCTGCCTCTCCCTTTCCTCCCCTCCACTGAAGTTCTCCCGATGAATATTAATCTCCTCACAAGGCTGATTTTGATGGACCCATGGAATGCGACATGCAGTGTCCTACAGTGTGGCATCCCGTAGCAGACCTGGGAAGAGAAACTCTGGGTGTCTGGGTGGTGAAGGCTTTTTCTCAAAAGCAAAACCAAACAAAGGCCATCATGATGGTTCATGAGAGAAAGGTGCTTGCTGCCAAGCCTGACAACCTGAGTTCAGTTCCAGGGACCCACATGCTAGAAGTATATCGGTGACTCCCACAGTTGTCCCTGACCTCCACACATTGTCCATAATAAATATAATACTTAAAAAAATACATAAATGAAAATCTGCAACCTGGTACCTGGGCCAGGTAAGGAAGAAGTTATGGTGAGATTTGTCCTGAGCCCTCCCATTCCCCAAGCCATCTGATAAACAGCTTACACCCTGCTTTTATTCGGGATTTTCAAAGCCAAGGTATCAGAGGGAGAAAGTCAAGCATAATGGAAGGAATGAAGTGACCTAAGGCCACATATTTCCCTGATGGGCAATGCTTCATGACCAACAATGAAGGGTGTGTCTGTGGGTTCTTGGGAGGTCGTCCACAGTCTGTGCTATCAGGGGGCAAAAATGCCTTGCAACATTTCCTGGGGATAGAGGAGAAGAGAATTACTACCTGCCTCTCCCCTTCATTGCCTCCACTGAAGTTCTCCCCATGAATACTAATCTCCTCACAAGGTTTGATTTTGGTGGCCCCATGGAATGCCAGATGCCATGTCCTGCAGTGAGGCATTCTGTAGAAGACTTTGGGAGAGAGATTCTGGGTGCATGAGTGGTGAAGGCCAGAGAGAGTCTGATGTAGAGCATGATGTGTCTAGTACCTTCTAGCACTAAGATATCTTTCCCATGGTCTGGTGTAGTGGGTAGCCATTCCAGCTTTGATCTGGAAGTTCCAACCCCCACTGAGACTTCGGCAACTGTCACGCCTACAAGGCGGGGCCAAGGGAGGCGCCTGGAGAGCGGAGATCTGGTTGGGCCAGTGCTCTCTCTGTTCCGGGACCCTGGAAGGTGGAGGTGGGCCAAGCAGAGCTCCAGAGAACACCACTGGACTGCGATACACCTTCCCCAGACCCCGCGACCTACCTATCCCTTAATTTGTAAGTTACATCATTAAATAAATCTCCTTTTAACTACGTGGAGTGGCCTTAATATTTTCACCAATACCTGGCGCTCACGTGGGGCAAATTCCAAAGGCCTGGGTGGCTCCCACCCTCAGCCTCCTCCCCGGCTAGCGTGTACCTAAACCCGCCTGCAAAGTTCCATATAGCCAGGGAACGCCTACACGGATCCATTCCCGAAAAAGGGAGCAGCTAGTCCGGTCTCAGTTCCCAAGCTTAGCCTGGAGACCAGCGAAAGAGGCACTTCCCGCTTCCTGAGTGCACGCACACCAGCTGCGGCTAAGGCTCCTCCATCTTGACTCCAGCGAGCTGCAGTCAGCCAAGATCACCAGCAGGCCCTGCTTTGGAGCTGTACCATCGCCACCTGCTGGCTGAAAAGTGCTACTACAATTCCCAAAACCACGAAAGGTAAGCATATTGTTTCAACTAAAAGTACTTGATAATTTTACACCTTAAAATTGACTATCAAATTTTGAGTAATTCTTGTAATATGGCTGACAACATTACCTCACAAGAATTTGAAAACCTTTTTGCCTGTATGATGAATGACATCTTCCTGGAAATATACGACCTTCCTAAGGCATATCTGGCCTGTACCATTTTGGCATTCATCGTAATAATTCACACAGTGTTCAAACACTGGTTTAATAACAAGAACAAAGATGAGTCATTATTGGGACTAATACAGGCTTTAAGAGAGAGCAATAAGGCTTACAGAAAAAGATTCTCTCTCTGGAATCTGCTGATGAGGATTTACAAAACAGGCTTGTACCGAAAATTGATCTTATTGATAATAAATGTGAATATTTAATGGACAAAACACTAACTCTCCAGACACTATATAAGGAAGAAAGATTATCATTAATTGTTAAGATAAGGTCCATGGAATCATGTGTTTCTGAGGAACATAAAAACTTCTATGATTCCATGAGAAATCTGGAGTCCCTTGCCAGAGAGGAGGTTCACTCCATAGAACAGACCCTAGGTGCTTGTTTGCAGGCCTTAGAAGAAACTCTCAGTAAACATGACAAGGGACCTAATAAGCTGGAAACTGTGGAATACCCTGGGAGAGAACATGGGTTGCATAGTGCAGGCATGAGAGTGTTTCCTGCTAGGGATTGACAAGAGAAAAGAACTTTCAAATTAATCCAGTCTATGGTTCCATCTTCTCATCTGGCTAAATGGTAGAAGTCAGTAATCCCAGAGAGGCGAGGGCACCGGAGTTTGAGGAATCCACGATGGTGTCAAAAGCTTCATGTGGGCTTCCTCATCACTTCCTGTCTCCATCCGAACTTTTGCCTGTCCCAGAGATGACCCAGTCTTGGGCAACAGGGTTTTGGGTTTGAGAATCCAGGAAAGGGAGTAAAGCCTCTGACTAGGAGCAAGAGGACCACCTATCTGTCCATCTGTCGGTCCACTGTTGGTCTTAGGTGTCAGGAAATCTGGCACGTGCTGATGAGTGTGAAGAGTTTTTTGCTGTTGCTTGAGATGGTAGAATCTCATGAACTGCTGGCCACAATCCTTGCATTTATGTGGTTGATATCTGGTGTGGATCCATCCATGTCGTCCAAGCTCATCAGAGCAGAAGAAAAACCATGTATAGCCCTCCCAGTCAAATACATAGGGCTTCTCACCTGTGTGTTTGTGTTGGTGACTCATGAGGTGAGAGTGCTTGGTATAAGCTTTAACACAGTTGTTGTATGAACAGAGGTAAGGCCTTGAAACTGGGGGAGGCTTCCTGGGTGCCTCTCCTGGAACACTGGGGTTCTCTGTCCCCTCTGGAGCCGGTGTGGGCTTTTCACGAATGAATGGTTATTCCAGGCATTTTGACTGGGTCTCAAATGAGTCCTGGGATTCTAAAGCTGTCAATGGCTGGAGCCCAGGTGGGGGTATCCCAGGGTGGTAGGGATTTAAGTGCAACATCTGATCCATAGAGGGGGACATGGCATGGGTCACAGTGGAAGGCATGCCTGGGACCAATAATATTCTGCAATTTAAAGAGCCCATGGTAGCAGGTACTACTGAGGAGACAGAATAAGGCATTGTTGTGGCACTACTGTGGGTTGTTGCTGGAGAATTTCTCTCCAGCTCCCGCCACCAAGTCCCGCCAGTCCCAGAACCCACTTATAAAATAAACACACAGACTCTTACATTATTTAAACTGCTTGGCCATTAGCTCAGGCCTGTTATTGTCTAGCTCTTACTCTTATATTTAGCCCATTTCTATTAATCTTTACTTTGCCACATGGCTCATGGCTTACTGGTACCTTACATCTTCCTTGTCCTGATGGCGGCTGGCTGTCTCTCTCTCAGCCTTCCACTTCCCAGAATTCTTTTCTTTGTCCCTCCTATACTTCCTGCCTAGCCAATGGCCAATCAGTGATTTATTTACTGACCAATCAGCAACACACTTGACATACAGACCATCCCACAGCAGTGGGCCATTACTGGGACTCCACTAGAAGCTGAGCCTGGCAGGCTACTGTGAGGCATCGGATTCTCTCTAAAGGCTATGTTCACTCCCAGAGTACCTGGACTCCTAATGGCATCATGTGGGATCCCGAGTCAATCATTCTCCCTGGTTGGTGGTTAGATGGTGTCTGATGATACATCTGGGAAGGTGGAGGAGTCAGTTGGGAGGTTCCAGGGACCAGCCTCAGCAGTTTCGGGTGCCCGAAGGATGGGATACCTGGAAGGCGCAGTAACGACTCAGAGACAGTGTTCGTGCAAGCTGACAGGTCACTTCGGGCTTCTGCAGTTGCTAAGTAGCTTCTGCTACAGCTTCTGCTTTTCCTTGGTAACTTGTCTTGTATTATCACGAGCAAGGGGAAACAGAAAGGAAAGGGGAAATCACCTAATACAAAGTGTTCTCATAATTCCAAAGGTTATTCTTACAAAATCCCCAATATACTCTTCATCATCTTTGATTAAACACAAAAACTATCCCAGACTTAATGCCAGAGCAAGCATGATCTATTTTTACTCTTTAATGGTTATACAATCTTCTGAGCATTTGACCCAGAGGCTAGCAACATGCAGTTTCACAAAAAAAGGTAAAAATAAGAACAGTAGTTAATGTTCCAGACAGTCATTTCCTTCCCACACAGCCTGCTCTGACCTCAAGACCTCCTCAGCTGCCTAAGTTCCTCCTCAGCCCTCTGCAAACACCAAGCCCCATGACTGGTGGGCCACAATGACTTCAGACAAGAGATCTGTCCTTGCAAGTCAGCAACTTTTGTCTTTCTTATCCCAACACTTCCAAGGAAGACCTGATCCAATTTTCAGAGCTTCCATGAAAGGAAGCTCACCTTTCTTGGTGATCTAGATCAGTCTAGGAACCCAAGAAAACTTGCAGCAATCATTCCAACTATTGCCACATTGTCTCCACACTCCTTCTGGAGGAATCAAAATATCAGGATTAAAGTTGCCATCTCCCTTTCTTGGTGGAGACCACTATTTTCCTCCTATTCTAGGTTCCCACACTTCTAGTTTGTCATCCCATCTATATGCCACTCCATCCACAGTCTTCAGCCAATACCCCTTTGGGTCTCAAGTCTTACACAATGCCCTTGGAATATTCCCAGAAACCGAATTATTCATCATGGCCAAATTGAATCCAGTGTGTTGATACACATCATACCATGCGCTATAGTTGACCACATATTCAGTACAGTTTATCCAAGCTTGGAAAGCTTCCCCAGGATGCAGGTTCTTTCCCATGATCTGCATAACTGCCATAACCCCAGCCTGGGTGATCATCTCTGTATAATTTCCTGTGAAATTTACTTCACTCCTTTCCTGTATCACAGAAATCACCATTGATCCAGGAACCCAGAACATGAAGATCAGATAGGAGAAAAAGATTAGCATCACAAGAAGTAGTTATATGGAGGAGACTGTGACATGTGCATGCCATAAAGCATGACCTTGGGACATGTAGGCATTTCTGCCTTGGTCCTCTAGAGGCATGCAAAGCAGAAGATCCGGAGGGGAATTTCCAGAGGGTTAGTGGTCCACAATCTTGGGTCCTTCATCTCCAGTTTCTGCTGGCAGCATGTCAGGCATCTTATATGCCATCCCTGGCAGGGAGTAGTACCTCCTACTATGCTCAGGGAGTGACATAATGAACTGTGACTCCCCTTCACCCTCATTCTGCCTGGATTCCTCAGCAGATAACATAAAAGGCCTTGACATCCTTGATAAATGTTGAGTGGCCTGTGGCTGATGAACTCCACTGTTTCCAGGAGACACAGATACATGCAATGTTGGTGTTGACTGCTCATTATCCATGGGAAACTGATGCATAGCTGGCCACCTATTTTCCTGCTCCATGTCGGTCCAGACCTCACTTCAGACCAAAGGGAAGCCTGACCTGGCTGGTACCATCATAAGCGAGTGTCCCAACACCACAAATATCCCCTTTGACTGTATTGGAGACCAGGTCTCTCATTCACTCCTGAATACAACTGACTAGCTGGTCCATGAGTCTTTGCAAATTCTCCAGTCTCTGCTTTGCTGACATTACAGATGTGTCCCTGCCATGTCAGTTTATACTTGAGTCCTGCAGATACAACTTAGTTCTAACACTCTCACAGCCAGGACTTTACCCACTGAGCCATCACCACACAACCCATTTGTTGTTGTTTTTTTTAAGGATAATTTTTCTATGTGTGTGAGTATAGGTCATGTGTATTCATGTGTTCATTAAAGTCCTAAGAGGGCATTAGATCCCTGGGATCTGGGGTTGTAAGAACTTATGACTAAAAGGAAAATTCATAGCATTAAATGCACACATAAAGAAGTTGGAAAAATCTCATACCAGTGATTTAACAGCACACCTGAAATATCTAGAACAAAAAGAAACAAACTCACCCAGGAGGAATAGACACCAGGAAATAATCAAATTGAAGGCTGAAATCAATGAAATAGGAACAAAGAGAACAATACAAAGAATCAATGAAACAAAGAGTTGGTTCTTTAACAATCAACAAGATAGACAAACCTCCATATTAACCAAAAGGCAAAGAGAGAGCATCCAAATTAGTAAAATCAGAAATGAAAAGGGGGACACAGACAATGAGGAAATCCAGAGAAGCATCAGGACATACTTCAAAAACCTGTACTCCACAAAATTGAAAATCTGAAAGAAATGGACAATTTTCTGCACAGGTACTACATACCAAAGTTAAATCAAGACCTGATAAACTATTTAAATATACCAATAACCCGTAAGGAAATAGAAACAGTCATTAAAAGTCTCCCAACCAAAAAAAGCCCATGACCAGATGGTTTCAGTGCAGAATTCTACCAGATTTTCAAAGAAGACCTAATTCCAATACTCTTCACATTGTTCTACACAATAGAAAAAGAAGGAACATTACCAAAATTTTTTTATGGCTACATTTACCCTGATACCCAAACCATACAAAGATGCAACAGAAAGAGAATTACAGACCAATATCCTTCATGAACATTCATGCAAATATACTCAACAAAATATTGGCAAACTGAATCCAAGAACACATCAAAAACACTATCCACCATGACCAAGTAGGTTTCATCCCAGGGATGCAAGGATGGTTCAGCATATGAAAATCTGTCAATGTAATACACTATATAAACAAACTGAAAGAAAAAACTGAGGTTGGGGATTTAGCTCAGTGGTAGAGCACTTGCCTAGCAAGTGCAAGGCCCTGGGTTCAGTCCTCAGGTCCAGAAAAAAAAAAAGAAAAGAAAAGAAAACAGAAAAAAAAACAACAACAAAAAACCACGATCATCTCATTAGATGATGAATAAGCCTTTGACAAAATCCAACATCCCTTCATGATAAAGGTCTTAGAGAGATCAGGAATACAAGGAACATACCTAAACATAATAAAGGTGATTTACAGCAAGACAAGAGCCACCATCAAATTAAACAGAGAAAAACTCAAAGTGATTCCACTAAAATCAGGAACAAGACAAGGCTGTCCATTCTCCCCATATTTATTCAATATAGTTCTTGAAGTTCTAGCTAGAGCAATAAGACAACAAAAAGGAGATCAAGGGGATACAAATTGGAAAAGAAGAAGTCAAACTTTCACTATTTGCAGGTGATATGTTAGTATACATAAGTGACCCCAAAAATTCTACTAGGGAACACTTACAGCTGATAAACTTCTTCAGTAAAGTGGCAGGATACAAGATCCACTCAAAAAAATAAACAGCCCTCCTCTACACAAATGATAAAAGGGCTGAGAAAGAAATCAGAGAAACATCACTCTTTACAATAGCCACAAATAATATGAAATACCTTGGGATAACACTAACTAAATAAGTGAAGAACCTGTATGATAAGAACTTTAAGTCTCTAAAGAAAGAAATTGAAGAAGATATCAGAAAATGGAAAGATCTCCCATGCTCATGGATAGGTAGGATTAACACAGTAAAAATGGCAATCTTATCAAAAGCAATCTACAGATTCAATGCAATCCCCATCAAAATCCCAATACAATTCTTCACAGCCTTGGAAAGAACAATACTCAACTTTATAAGGAAAAACAAAAAATCCAGGATAGCTAAAAGAATCCTAAACAATAAAATAACCTTTGGAGGCATCACCATCCCTGACTTCAAGCTCTACTATACAGCTATAGTAATAAAGAAAGCTCGGTACTGGCATAAAATCAACATACAGACCAAATTGAAGACCCTGACATTAATCCACACACATATGAACACCTGATTTTTGACAAAGATGCCAAAACGGTACAATGGAAAAAAGGAAGTATCTTCAAAAAATACTCCTGGCATAACTGGATGTCAACATGTAAAAGATTACAAATAGATCCATATCTGTCACCATTCACAAAACTCAAGTCCAAGTGGATCAAAGACCTCAACATAAATCCAGTTATACTGAACTTGATAAAAGAGAAAGTAGGAAGTAGTGTTGAATGCATTATCACTGGAGATCACTTCCTAAATATAACACCAGCAGCACAGACACTGAGAGCAACAATTAATAAATGGGACCTCTTGAAACTGAGAAGCTTTTGTAGGGCAAAAGACATGGTCAATAAGACAAAAAGACAGCCTACAGAATGGGAAAAGACCTTCACCAACCCCACATCTGACAGAGGACTGATCTCCAAAGTATATAAAGAACTCAAGAAACTAGACATCAATATACTGAACAATCCAATTTAAAAAAATGGGCTATAGATCTAAACAGGGAATTCTTAAAAGAATAATCTCAAATGGCTGAAAGACATCTAAGTAAATGCTCAACATTTCTAGTCATGAGAGAAATGCAAATCAAAACGAATCTGAGATACCACCTTACATCTGTCAGAATGGCTATGATCAAAAACACTAATGACAGTCTATGTTGGAGAGGCTGCAGAGCAAGGGGAACATTTCTCCACTGTTGGTGGGAATGCAAACTTGTACAACAACTGTGGAAATCAGTATGGTGGTTTCTCAGAAAATTGGGAATCGATCTACCTCAAGACCCAGCCGTACCATATAACCAAGGAACGTTCGATTATACCACAAAGATACATGCTCAACTATGTTCATAGCAGCATTATCTGTAGTAGCCAGAACTTGGAAACAACCTGGATGCACATCAACTGAAGAATGGATTAAGAAAATGTAGTACATATACACGATGGAGTACTACTCAGCAGAGAAAAACAATGACAGCATGAAATTTGCAGGCAAATGGATAGAACTAGAAAATATCATCCTGAGTGAGGTAATCCAGACTTAGAAGGACAAATATGGTATGTACTCACTCATAAGTGGATACTAGTTATAAAGCAAAGGACAATCAGACTGCAATCCACAGATCCAGGGAGGCTACCTAGCAGGGGGGACCCTAGGATGACTGTGGCTCATAATAAGTTTTGGTTTTACCTAATCACTGGGCAAGATATGGTGAAACATTTCACTATTAGGATAATAATTTGTACTGTGTCAAGTTGATGAAAGAAAACGCTGGCTGTACTTTCATGAGGGGAGGCTAAAATATTTTTAGAACATGGATTAGCCTATAGAAAAATGTCTACCGTAAATCAAACAGTGGAGGGGAGATGAATAGAAATCTCACTTACACAACTTAAGTAAAACATAGCTCTCTGAACAGATGAAGATAGGTTTATTCTGTATCCCAGAATCTAAGCAATATTTATATGTATAATTCAGCTCTCATTTGGCTTAAAAGGGCTTATTGGGAAATGTTATCATTTTTAGTATTTTCTACAGAGAAAATATTTCACTATTTAAAGTAACCCTGGAATTTAAATTATAGCCTGTGTTTATGTTTAAACTATCTGAGTATTATTTCTCCTGTAGTTGTACATAAAATGTTTTTATGTTAAAAAAGGACAAATACTATAGAATTGTATTACATGAAATATATAGAATATACAAATTCATTGGGACAGAAAGATTAGACATCATCTCAAGACAGAGAAGAAAGGAATAAAAAGCAATGATTTCCTAAGTACAGAAGCTCTATTCAGTGTGATGGAAAAACCCTACAAATGGACAGTAATATCAGGACACAATATCATGAATGTAATAAATCAATAAAATTAATGTAATTAATAAATATCATAAATACAATTATTAAATGAATACTGCAAATGTAATAAATGAATATGACAAATGTAATTAATATGACTAGTGTAATTAATGAATATCATGAATGTAATTTAAAAAATTAATTAAAATAAAAAAAGAAATTATGAGTGACCAGAAGTGGGTGCTTAGAGTCTAACTGGGGTCCTCTGGAAGGGTAACAAGTGTTCTTAACTGCTGAGCCACCTCTCCAGTCCTGGTTTCTTTTATGTTTAATTATGTGTATGTGTGTGTCAGCATGTTTGTGTGAGTCCAGAAGAGGGCATCTCTCCAGCCCCTGACTAGTGCTGCTGGCAGTTCATCCCTGGTAGCCAACCAACTTGGTTGAAATGGCTGAGCAGACACTTCCTCAGGGAGGCTAGACTAAGTCTAATTCCCTGAGACCAGAATGGCTCCACTTGATGATTTCTAGCATCTTCATCTCAAATCACGAGAGTGGAAATTTCTGATAGAACATTTCTCTGTAATTCATTTCAAAAAAAGAGCAGAATATGGAAAGGCAGGTTAACATGTCCATGAGTGTAGAGGAGAGTCTCAAGAGAGGAGTTGTATCAATACACAAGACAACATTCACTAAGCAAAAAGGCAGTGCACATGAAAAGATGTTTCTCCCAAGCAATGATGATGTTCCTTCAAGGACAGGACAATCAAAATATGATCTACTTTGAAGGCATTTGAAATATCATCCTGATAGGAAGCCTTGCATAAAAAACAATTCTCATGAGTTCAGATAATCTGTTGGCTCTAATTCATGCAAATCTATAGAAAAGCAATTTGAATATAATGCCTGTGGAATGTTACTCAATTCCAAGCCACATCTGAGGATCCATAATAGAGAGAAATCCTTTAAATGTAATAAATGTGGCAGAGCATTTAAAATGCTGTGAAACCTGAGTTAGCACTAGAAAATTCATTCAGAGAGAACAGTCTGTAATTGTGATGAGTGTGGAAAAGCCTACAGGCAGAATATCAATCTCATTCAGCATCAGAAAATTCATACCAAAGAGAAATGGTATAAATGCCAAGCTTGTGAGAAAGCCTTCTTGTGGGTGTCATCTTACAGTAATCACTAGAAAATGCACAAGGATGAGAAAGCCTATGAGTGCAATGTATGTGGCAAGTCCTTCAAACAGATCTCAACCTTTAGTCAACATAGGTGGTGGCGCACACCTTTAATCCCAGAATACAGGAGGTAGAGGCAGGCGGATCTCTTTGAGTTCGAGGCCAGCCTGGTCTACAGAGTGAGATTCAGGAAAGGCACAAAACTACACAGAGAAACCCTGTCTAGAAAAACCAAAAAAAAAAAAAAAAAAACCACTCACAAGGAGCAGAAGCCTTACAGATGTAAGGACTGTATAAAATCTTTTATTTTCAGGTCTGCTCTTGTGAAGCT
The DNA here is from genome assembly GCF_949786415.1 of Peromyscus eremicus. Taxonomy (NCBI): domain Eukaryota; kingdom Metazoa; phylum Chordata; class Mammalia; order Rodentia; family Cricetidae; genus Peromyscus; species Peromyscus eremicus. The sequence continues at coordinate 178,673,434 of NC_081416.1, forward strand.
GCAGAGAGCACACACAGGGGAGAAACTCTACAAATGTGAACTGTGGGAAAAGGCTTTTGCCTACAAAGCAAATACCATCAATAATGAGAAAATCCATGCGGGTTCAGGGCTTATGGGTGTCATTTCTGTGACATGGCTTTTCTCCAGAGTAAAAAAACTTACTCAACAACAACTACAAAAAAAAATCCACACTGGAGAAAAATCATATGAATGTAATAGATATGGGAAAGTCTTCTCTCTGAAGTCAAACCTTCGAGTTCATCAGAAAATTCACAGTGGAGAAAAAGCCTATGCATGTAATGAATGTGGAAAATCCTTCAGCAGCAAAGGCGCCTACATAAAACGCTCCACATTAGGCAAAAACTTGAATGTGGAAAAGCCTTTGCTGAGCAGCCATATCTTGATGGACACCAGGAAAGATTTCACACTAGGTAGGGACTTTTAGCATTCAAAAATATGGGAAACTTCTTGTACAGGATGGCATGGAATAGTCATGTTAAAAATTTTGATTTCAAAATGGCTGCAATTTTGAGTCTATTACAGAGAACATGGAGAACATCAACTCACTGAGACTATTCTTTTAAGATAGGATTAGTTCATTCCTTCACAGACAATTGTTTTGTCTTTTTAAAACATGTGTCCTTGAGTGTATATGTTATGGGTTTACAAGTGCCTGGTGTGTGTGGGCCCACAGAGGCTCCTTAGTAAGACCTTTCTCAAGGTCAGAGAATCTGAGCTTGCTTTACCCAACAGGGCTGCAGATTGGGATAATTTGGCTACAGGCATAGTTTCCAGGTGTTTTGAAGGGTATACATTTGGCTGCATATTGTGCTTTGATCTTGAAAGTGGGAGGTCTTTTGCCTCTCCTTTTGGTACTGTATAAAAAACCACTTAGAATAAATCTCAAGGCAGCTGTTTATTTACCCAGGGCCCACCTGAAGCTATCATGTATCTCTGTCTTTGTCTGCATCTCTACCTATATTTTATCTAATATTTTCTCAATCCTCTCACCTCCCCACAAGAACCTTTGGATAGGTTGGAGCTATACTCCCACACCGGTGGAGCCAAATGATGACTTCAGGTCCCATGGAGATGCAGGTGGTTGTGAGCTGCCTCAGTGGAGTGCTGGGAACTGACTTCATTCCTTTGGAAGAACATCAAGTGTTCCTAAATGCTAAGTCATCTCGCTAGCCTCCTCTTTCATTTTTAAAAATTATATATGTTTATATTGTGTTCTCTTTTGCCTGCATGTATGTATGTACCACATGTGTTCCTGGTGCACATGGAGGCCAGAATAAGGTATTGGAACTCCTGGGATGGAGTTACAGATGGTTGTTACTGCCGTGTAGATAATGGAATTTGAACCCAAGTCCTTGGAAGAACAGACAATGCTATGAGCTCTTCTACCATCTCCAGCCCTTGTTTTGCCTGCCTCCCACCTCAAAGGGATCTGATGTTCTTTTCTGGTCTTAAATGTATCCACAAATAAAGCATACACAGAGGCCCACTGACACAAATAAAGAGAAAACCTTGGCTTTTTTAATCGCGGGGAAGTTGAGGAATGGGGAGGCATGATTTTCTGACTTTAAGGCTCTGGCCTACACCACCTCATTTGATTTTTCCAGAGAGAATAATTTATCTAAACTGCTGTCTTGGAGGAAAAGCAATGCATAATAGTGACCCCCAACCAATTAGAGTTTCCTGTAGATTTTTTGTTGCTGTTAGTTTATTTTCCAATCTTGCAAGATTTGTTCACTGGAACTACTCCTTGTTGGACCCCAAAATTTAGGGTCTCAATTGGGCACCCCAAGAACCTAGACTCTAGTCCAGTTGATGCAACAGCACGAGAATTTTATTGACACTTCTGTACTAAGCACTTGGGAGGCAGAGGCAGGCGGATCTATGTGAGTTCAAGGCCAGCCTGGTCTACAGAGCAAGATCCAGGAAAGGCACAAAGCTACAGAGAAACCCTGTCTTGAAAAACAAACAAACAAACAAACAAACAAACAAACAAACAAACAAGACTCTGATTCTTCTTAGTCCATCCAATAAACTGTCATTCAAATTTAAATAGCAGAGTCAGCTAAAATATTTAATGGCTGGAAAACATCTAATTAAAGGTGATTGATTATAGCAAGCTTAGACTTTTGAGCTATATCACCTAGATGGGTACAATCTTTGATGAACATATGGAATTGATATATAGAATACATGTCCCTTGTCCTTTTAAAGTCATCTATAAAAGCATTAAAAGCAGTATCTATTAGATCTTAAAATCCTGAATCTATAGGATTTTTAGATCTAATTTTAGGTAATATGCATAGTGCATCTTTACAAATTTTAAGAGAGAAAATTGTAGATAATTATCTATAGAATCCAAGTAACATGCTAATGCAACCTTTCAGTAGTTACCAGTGTGAAACAAACAATTGACCTGTAGTTTATCTAGTGGCACAAGTGTTACTATAGGCTCTCTATCAGTGATGGATTATTTTTGATTTACCACTTTAGCAACCACATTATTTGATAAATTAGTAACTTGTTCTGCTTTCAATGTTACATTTGTTGTAGAAATTAACTGAGAGCTTTCAAAAACCAACTTAAAGAAGACAGACAAATCTCTAGTAGTGATAGATAAGAGTTTTCCTAATGATATGACCCCGAAATTATAGACTGTGCTCTTACCATGAAAGTTAAGCATTTATTTCAACATTAATTAGATGATCAGGAGAAGATAACGTCCTCCATATAATATGGAGTCATATTACATATGACTAATAACTCTAGAAATTTAACTGCATTGTCTTAGTGCTTTATGCTCTGATTGCAATTGTCTCTATACTATAAGTTGGGCTTCTTTTAAATTTTTTCTCCCCTGAAGGGATCATTGTTAACCAGTTATTCCCACTATGAGAGAATAAAAAAAAAAAAACATTCTCCATAGAGGGACTTTAAACATTGAGTTATTTCTCCTATGAGGAAAAAACACAAAACATTTAACAAAAATCAAGCAAACAAATAAAAAAACAACCCTTAAGTTCTGGGGCAGTCAAGCTAGCTCATGTTGCAGTGTTGGAGTTCCACAGGTCATTCCTGGGCACTCAATCTGTTCCACAGACCCTGGCAGCCCTAAAAGCTGCAGGCTGGAGAGCTTTGAGTTCCAGCCAGGTCACTCATTAGGGTGAAAGCCCCAATATGGTTCTATGACCATGGGGAAGCCTGATTGGCTGGAGTCTCCTTTGGCCAACTATGGGCCAGAAATATTCTCATTCTCTCTCTGTCTCTGTCTCTCTCCCTCTCTTCTGCCCTCCCTCTTTCCCTCCCCCTCCCTCTTTCCCTCCTGTTTTTCCTCATGAGAGGTTCCAAGAATTTTTTTTCCAAGACAGGGTTTTTTTGTGTAGGTTTGGAGCCTTTCCTGGAACTCACTTTGCAGATCAGGCTAGCCTGGAACTCAGAGTTTCACCTGACTGTGCCTCCCAATGCTGGGATTAAAGGTGTGTGTACTACCTCCTCCTAGCCTTGTCTTGTGCTATTGATCTTAGCCTTGCTAACAGGTAAAAGATAGAATCTCAGAGTTGTTTGACTTATATTTCCCTGCTGGCTAAGAATATTTAAAGTTACTTTAAGTGTTTCTCAGCCATTTGAGTTTCCTCTTCTGCAAATTCTTTTTATATCTGTACCCCAGTTTTTAATTGGATGTTTTCTTGATGTTCAGTATTCTGGGTTGTTTATTTTTATTTTGGATATTAGCACAGTATCAGATGAGTTCTTGATAAACACCTTTTTCTACTCTGTAGGATGCCAATACTTTTTCTCTCTGTGTGTCTTTGTTTCTTCAAGACACCGTTTAACTGTACAGCCTTGGCTGTCCTGGAACTCTCTTTGTAGACCAGGGTGTCATGGAACTCATAGATCCATCTGCCTCTGCCTCTGGAGTGATAGGTTTAAAGGCATGGGCCACCACCCTGGTTTTTCTACTTCTTAGGAGCAAGGCTTGCCTGGAACTCACTGAGTTTTATGTCTGGGCTGTACCTACTGAGTGTTGGGATTAAAGGCATAGACCACACGCCCAATGGAGATTTATTTTCATTTTATACAACTCTGTGAGCACATGTCTTGTTCCTTCTAAAGGCATCAGATTCCTGAGAGCTGGAGTTGCCAACCATTGTGCACTCCCACTCACCCTGCAGAGTGGGTGCTAGGACCCAACACTGGTGTCTTTTGGAAGAGCAGCAAGTGCTCTTCAACACTGAGGATCTCTCCAGCCTCTTTTCTGTATCTTCTTTCTCACTCATCATTTTTTCTCTCCCCAATCCCTATTCTTAAGAGATGATGACGTGAGAGGTGTGCGTGGCCTTTTTTTAGTACTCTTTAAATTAAGCTACACCTTTTGCAGGAGTCTTTAGGTAGCAGCCTGCCACAGGATTGACCCTTTCATTAGCAGCGTGCAGTAGGATCATGAGTAACAGCTGTGACATTCTGAGTGGGCCTGGGTAAGTAAAGCCTTATTTCCTTGTGATTGGGTATATATTGATAATTTGTATTTCTTCTTCTGTCTGTTCTGACTGTTGAGTGCATTTGCTTATTCATTGATTGGATACCCTGTTCTGTTGTTTGCTGTTTATTTTTGAGGTCTTTATATATTCTGGATGTTGTTGATCCCTTGTTAGAGAAAATAGCTGGCAATGATTTTTCTCCCATTCTCTAGACTTTCTCTTCACTCCAATCAGTGCTCTTTCTGCTGTTCAGAAGTTTTTGAATTTGGAGCAATTTGACTCTTCAGTTCTTACAGGTATATCCTGAGTCATAAGACTCATTTCCTGATGCTTCGTGGGCATGATCTGGGTCTCATATAGTCCTTTCTGGAACTCTTGTCTCTTTGGTGGAGGATAATCTTGACATTCTGATCCTCCTGCCTCCACTTCCTAGAGTTAAATGACAGGTGCAGACTACTAAGCTCCATTTTGTAGTGCTGGGGATCAAACCCAGGTCTTTATACAAGGTGAGCAATCACAGGACTGACTGGGCTATACCTGTAGCTCCTGTGGTGCTTGTTTTTGAAACTTGGTCTACTGTGCAACTCTGGCTGGCCTGGAACTCAAGAGATGAGCCTGTATCAGGTCCTCTCCTACTAAAATTAAGGGTATGAGCCACCATGTTAACACTGAGAAGTTTTCTTTTTTTTCTTTTTTATTTTTTTTCTTCGAGACAGGGTTTCTCTGTGTAGCTTTGCAGCCTGTACTGGAACTCACTCTGTAGCCCAGGCTGGCCTCAAACTCACAGAGATGCGCCTGCCTCTGCCTCCCGAGTGCTGGGATTAAAGGAGTGCGCTACCACCGCCTGGCGCCTGAGAAGTTTTTTGTTTGTTTTTGACAGGGCTTCTCTGTGTAACAGCCATGGCTGTCCTGGAATTTGCTTTGTAGATCAGGCATGCCTCAAACTCAAGTCTTTTTGTTTTGTTTTGTTTTTTTGTTTTTTGTTTTGTTTATTTAGACATGTTTTCTCTGTGTAGCGTTGCGCCTTTCCTGGATCTTGCTCTGTAGACCAGGCTGAACTGGAACTCACAAAGATCCATCTGCCTCTGCCTCCCGAGTGCTGGGATTAAAGGCGTGCACCACCACTGCCCGGCCAAACTCAAGTCTTAAACTCACAGAGATTCTCCTGTCTCTGCATGTTGAGTCCTAGCATTAAAGACATGCTCTAGGACACGTGGCTTGAGAAATCTCTCTCTCTCTCTCTCTCTCTCTCTCTCTCTCTCTCTCTCTCTCTCTCTTCTTCTCTTTTGCTTTTAGTAATTTTGAGACACGGTTTCTCTGTGTAGTCTAGGCAGCCCTGGAACTCTCACTGTAGACCAGGCTGGCCTCAAACTCAGATCTTTGTGCCTCTACCTCCCAAGTGCTGGGATTAAAGGCATGTACCACCATGCCTGGCTTAAAGTATTCTTGTCTTTCCTTTTTAAAATAATTATTTATTAGTATTTTATGTACGTTGGTGTTCTGTCTGTGTGAAGGTGTCAGGTCCCCTGGAACAGGAATTATAGACCATTGTGAGCTGCCATGTGGTTGCTCAGACATGGACTTGGGTCCTCTGGAAGAGCAGCCATCAATCCCAACCACTGAGCCATCTCTCCAGCCCCAAGGTTTTTCTTTTTAATGGAAGCCTTAATGTCACTAATTTACTGTGTCCTAAAGGTTCTGGAAAGCAGTGGTTTGTTCTCTCTAGTATTTGGAATTGAGCCTATGGCATACTTGGCTCCAGCTTTCTGAACTATACCCCAACTCCTCACAGTACTCTTTATTTCCCAGGTTAGCCCAGAAGCTGCTCTGCAGACTAGGAAAGCTTTGAATTTGTATTTTCCACCAACATAACATTTTTATTGACTATTTAGAGTTCACATAATGCATTCTGTTCACAGTCACTTCCCCCAGCCCTGGTGACCTCCCCCAAAGAAAACAAGAGTATAGAAATGAAACCAAGCCCAATTTGTGTTACTCATGTATTCACTGGAGCATAGTCCAATGCTCAGTGTCCAGTACCTTCAAGAAAACAGTCCTTGCCCACCCCCACCAGAAGTCATTAACTGTAAAGAGTTACACTTCAGGATCCCTATCCCAATTTTAAGAGTTCTTTTAAGTGGCTTACTGTCTAGACTGTTTTCTTTTTAGGGTGGGTGGGGCAGGGGAGAGGTTGTCACAGAAGTCTTCTATGTTTCTTATTTTCAACTGAGTCTGCAGTCATCAATACCACAGCAAAAGAAGCTTCCTTGCCCCTCCCCTCTTTTTGGGACAACCCTGGCTCTCTGGAACTTACAATAGAAACCAGGCTGGTGAACTCAGGCCTCTGCCTCTTGCCCACCAGTCTTTGAATTTTGGATTTTCCTGCTTCATCCTCCCAATTAGCTGAAATTACAGGCATGAACCACTAGGTCCAGATATATTTTTGTTTTTGTTTGATTTTAGAAATAATATTTAATTTTGTTAAGTTTTTAAGTTTTTATTTTATATGTATAGTTGTTTTGTCTACATGATTTGCATTTGCCCTGCTGGATTTCAGTGTTTCTTTGTTCTGATAATTCCTTACTATCACTTCCTTCTTCATTTTGGAATTTGGAATGTTTATTCTGTGGTGGGGCTGTGTGACAGAAATATGTAACTTGTTTGGTTTTCTTTTTTTTCTTTTTTTTTTTTTCCTTTGGAGAAAGGGTTTGTCTGAGTAGCCCTAGCTATCTTGGAATCAATATGTAGACAGGCTGATCTTGAATTCAAAGATCTGCCTGCTTCTACCTCTCCTGCTGAGTGCTGGGATTAAAGGCATGCACCACCACCATGTGGCAGAAATATGTGACTTTACCAGGAGCTGCCAATGTAAGTACTGCCTAGAGTCTCAGTGTTTGAATGGACTTTGGACTCATTATTATTACATTTACTTGGTGTGTGTGTGTCTAACACACATGGGTGTTGTCATCAGAGGACCACTTACAAGTGTAGCACCCTAATAAACTTATCTGGAGTCAGAGAACAGAACAGCCACTAGATACTGAGGCCAGGAAAATGGTGCCACACATGCCTTTAAATCTTAGTGTTCCAGAGGCAGAGATCCCCCAGGATCTCTGAGTTCAAGGCCACACTGGAAACAGCCAGGCTTGGTAAAAGAGCATTTAATCCTAGGAAGTGATGGCAGGAGACAGACAAGTATTTAAGGCATGAGGACCAGGAACTAGAGCTGGTTAAGCTTTGAGGCTTTTGAGAGGGAGTTCAGCTGAGATCCATTCAGATGAGGACACAGAGGCTTCCAGCTTGAGGAAACAGGATCAGCTGAGGAACTGGCGAGGTGAGGTGGCTGTGGCTGGTTCTGTCTCTCTTATCATTCAGTATTCACCCCAATATCTGGCCCTGGGTTTGTTTGTTTGTTTTTGTCTCTTTTATATTTTATTTATTTATTTATTTATTTTTCTATTATCAGCTTGATACAGTGCAAATTATTATCCAAATAGTGAAATGTTTCACTATATCTTACCCAGTGATTGGGTAAAACCAAAACTTATTATAAGCCACAGTCATCCTAGGGTCCCCCCTGCTAGGTAGCCTCTCTGGTTCTGTGGGTTGCAGTCTGATTGTTCTTTGCTTTATATCTAGAATCCACTTATGAGTGAGTACATACTATGTTTGTCCTTCTGGGTCTAGGATACCTCACTCAGGATGATATTTTCTAGTTCCATCCATTTGCCTACAAATTTCATGCTGTCATTGTTTTTCTCTGCTGAGTAGTACTCCATTGTGTATATGTACCACATTTTCTTAATCCATTCTTCAGTTGATGTGCATCTAGGTTGTTTCCAGGTTCTGGCTATTTCAAATAATCCTGCTATGAACATAGCTGAGCATGTATCTTTGTGGTATGATTGAGCATTCCTTGGGTATATGCCCAAGAGTGGTATGGCTGGGTCTTGAGGTAGATCTGATTCCCAATTTTCTGAGAAACCACCATACTGAATTCCACAGTGGTTGAACAAGTTTGCACTCCCACCAACAGTGGAGGAGTGTTCCCTTTGCTCCACATCCTCTCCAACATAGACTGTCATTAGTGTTTTTGATCATAGCCATTCTGACAGGTGGTGTAAGATGGTATCTCAGAGTCATTTTGATTTGCATTTCTCTCATGACTAGAGATGTTGAGCATTTACTTAAATGTCCTTCAGCCATTTAAGGTTCTTCTTTTGAGAATTCTCTGTTTAGCTCCATAGCCCATTTTTTAATTGGATTGTTCAGTATTTTGATGTCTAGTTTCTTTATATACTTTGGAGATCAGTCCTCTGTGAGATGTGGGGTTGGTGAAAGTTCTTTCCCATTCATGTCTTATTGACCATGTCTTTTGCTCTACAAAAGCTTCTCAGTTTCAAGAGGTCCATTTATTAATTGTTGCTCTCAGTGTCTGTGCTACTAGTGTTATATTAGGAAGTGATCTCCTGTGCCAGTGCGTTCAAGAGTACTTCCTACTTTCTCTTCTATCAAGTTCAGTGTAACTGGATTTATGTTGAGGTCTTTGATCCCCTTGGACTTGAATTTTGTGCATGGTGACAGATATGGATCTATTTGTAATCTTTTACATATTGACATCCAGTTATGCCAGCACCATTTGTTGAAGATACTTTCTTTTTTCCAATGTATAGTTTTGGCTTCTTTGTCAAATCAGGTGTTCATATGCATGTGAATTAATGTCAGGGTCTTCAATTCGATTCCATTGGTCTGTATGTCGGTTTTTATACAAGTACCAAGCTGTTTTTATTACTATAGCTCTATAGTAGAGCTTGATGTCAGGGATGGTGATGCCTCCAGAAGTTGCTTTATTATACAGGATTCTTTTAGCTATCCTCGGTGAGTTTGTTTTCATTAATAAGAACTTTTAAGATTGGTGCTACATACAAGAGTTGGTTCTCTCTCTCCATCACATGAGTCCCAGGGATGGAACTCAGGTCCTCAGACTTGGTGGCAAGTGTGTTCACCTGCTGAGGCATCTTGACAGGTAGGAATTTGTGCCTTTAGTCAGTGTGGGAATAGTTAATGGCTACAGAACTTTTGCAATTGGACTGAATGCATTTTGTGTTACTAAGTGTCTGAACATATGAGAAAGAGGAAAGGAAACTTAAAGCTTCAAGGTGATGGTTTGGGTGTCAGATTGACAAGAGGTAGAGCTGGGATAATTAATATTGCTAACTCTAACATTAAGCAGGAGACCAGTCTCTGAGGAGAACCATGAGGATTTGTTAGATAAGTAAACCTCTCTGCTAGTCCATGATTGTCTATGCTATTTAAAATGGGAAGACCCACCTTAATTGTGGGTGACATCATATCATGGAAGAGGTCCTGGACTGAATAAAAAAGGAGATGTATTTACTATTCATTTTTCTGTAGTCTTAGAATCCTACCAACATTGCATTGTGGGAATTCTTTTCTGCTCATTCCTATTTAGGCTTCTAAATGCCTCCTGTGTTTGGATATTAGTATTTATCCTTAGTTCTGGAGATTTGCTGGTATAACTGAGGGTCAGTTTGCACTACAGAACCAAAAGAGCAAAAAGAAACATGAAGGTGATAAAATGCCAAAGGCTTTGGCATGCTAATACATACTTGTAATTCCAGCATTAAGGAGGCAGATAAAAGAACTGCCTCCAGGTCAAGGTCAGTCTGGTCAATGTAGTGAGTTCTTGGCAATCAGGGGTATACCAGGACTGTGTCTCAATGAGATAAGAGAGAAGAAAAGGAGCAAGTAAGATAGGCCTGGGAAAAAGAATGTGAATCAACATACAAGAAATACCAGGGGCTAGAGGAGAAAACTAACAAGTCATGGTGGTGCCCTGCACTTTAACCCAGTACTCAGGAGGCCCAGGCAAACAGATCTCTGTCAGTCTGAGGCCAACCCTGAGATACACAGTGTGATCCTTTCTAAAAGGTAAATGAAGGAAACAGCAATAAAAACCAACAAATACTATTATAGTAATTGACCACTCCCTTGATGAGATATGCATGGATTTTCACCCCACCAGTAGGTTTCCTGTCTTTTCAAGCATTACATATATATGTATCTTATTACAAAGAGGAGCATGAACTTTGAGGAATAAGAATACATAAGGAGGGTAGTGGTGGCCCACACCTTTAATCTCAGCATTCTGGAGTCAGAGGCAGGCAGATCTCTGAATCAAGGCCAGCCTGGTCTACTACCAATTTAAAGGACAACCAGGGATACACAGGGAAACCCAGCCTCAGGGCTGGAGAGATGGCTCAGATGTTAAGAGCACTGGCTGTTCTTCCAGATGTCCTGAATTCAATTCCCAGTAACCACAGGTGGCTCACAACCATCTGTAATAATATCTGGGCTCTCTTCTGTCCTGCAGGTGTACATGAACACAGCACTCTCAAGTTAAAAAGAAAGAAAGAAAAAGAAACCCTGTGTAGAAAAATATAAACAAACTAAAGTGTCTAAGCTGCTTGGGAATTCCAAGGACATGAAATGGCCTCTCCTGTGAGAGACTCGTTTTGGGTTTTATGTGACTGGAGGGAAGATGGTAGACAGCTTCCAAAGAAGTATGCTGCCTTTAGGTCCCAGTGGTTCTTTTCTATTTGGACCCAAGGTCCAAATGAATGTGATCATGTCCACTGTAGATGCTTTGTTTTATTTTTGAGATAGAATACCATAGTACATAGAACTGGTTCACCTGGAACTCACCATGTAGGCCAGGCTAAGCCTCAAACTCACAGAGCTCCACTGTCCTCTGTAGCCTAGTCTCCTGCAAGAATTTAAAGAAAGGTCTATATGAAATGAAACCTTCTGAATGAACTATGTGGATCAGATTTAGTGTGGACAGAATGAGAACCAGTATGGTGGTGCATGCTTTTCTTCCCAGCACACAGAAGGAGTCAGATCTCTTTGATTTGGAGGCCAGTGTGGTCTACATAGTACTATGTCAGTCAGGGAAAAAAGATTTCTTGGGAAAGTTCCATTTCTTGGGCTTCATTGTCTCAACACTGTGATAGGAAGATGAAGGGCCTCAAGTGCCTCTTTAGAACATCTCATCAGGAATTTCCTTTATCTCAGCACTCAGGAGCCAGAAACCGTGAATCTCCGAGTTCAAGGTCATCCTGGTCTATAGAATGAGTTTCAGGACAGCCAGGACTACAAAGAGAAAGCCTGTCCTGGAAAAAAAAAATCCAAAAAAACAAAAAACAAACAAACAAATTAAAGCAAGCAAATAAAAAAGAGAACATATCTCCATTCTTGCTAGGATATTTGTAAAATCTTAGGTTTGAGCGAAGTTATCTCCTGCACTACTGTCCACAGAAGTTTTGGATGTGAACTCGTGTGTACCAGTGGAGGAGCAGGGCTTTGAGCGTTGGCCATAACTGCCACACCTTCACTCTATGCAAGTGTTTGATTAGTTTCAATCCCCAAACTCAAGCTAGACCTGAGAGTTTGTACTCAGATGTCCACTTGCATGCTCTGCCAATCTTAAGAATCTCTTTTTGAAGCAGGGTGTGGTGGTGCCTAAAACCTGTCTTTCTATTGTCAGTTGTTGGATCTGTGGATCTCAAGGCTTTCCTCTGCTCTTTGCTTGAGGTCTCACTGAGGATAAGTCTGTGTGTTCCCTAAACCTTTCCTCACTGTTCTATAATAGGGTTTTTAGTTTCCTTTATGAATTCTGGGTTCAGGGGCCAGAGAGAGGGCTAATTTGATCCTAGCCCCTAAATGCTAACTCACAACCCTCTCTGGCTACAGTTCCAAGGGATCTGACACCCCCTTGTGGTCTCTGTGGGCACTGCATGCAAGTGGTGCACAGACAACCAGGCAGGCATCACCCACACACATGAAATTAAAAATAATTTTGAAGTTGAGTTTATTTGTAGCTTTCCTATCATGTACCTTCTTTTTCTCCTGGCGATGCAGCCCAGTATAACCTCCAAGTCACAGATCCTGCTGCCTCTCCAGTACTGAGATCAAAGATGTATGTGTCACTACAGGCAGACTAAAAATAAATCTTAAAAAGTCTTGGTTCAGCCTCTCTAGTGCTGAAATTATAATCATATATGCTGTGGAATAATCACTTTGTACACTGTGAAGATCTGTCACTGTGATTGGTTTAATAAAGAAGCTGACTGGCCAATAGCTGACCAGAATCAGGTTAGGCAGGAGAGCCACACTAGGAGAACGCTGGGAGGAACATGAACAGAGTCTGGAGTCACCAGCCACACAGAGATGGAGTCCATGAACCTGCCATGTTAATAAAGGTACCATCACAAGGCAGAGCTTAAATAAGGAATATGGGTTAACTTAAAATGTAAGAGGTAGTTAGCAGTGAGCCTGAACTATTGGCCAAGCATTTATAATTAATATAAGTCTTAGTGTGTTTATTTGAGAGTGTCTGTAGGACAGAAAACCTCTACCTACATATACACAGTCACATAGAGCAGAATTGTTTGTGTTTGTTTCTAGGGATTGAATTCACAGTCTTGTGTATACCTGGTCTTTTAATTTCTAAACTCTATATTCAGTCCTTCTATACATTAACATTTGTACTCCTTGATTTTATCATGACCACGGCAGGTCGGTATATCTGGATCTGGAGCCTGCAATCAAAAAGGCCAGCACCAGAGGTGACCACTCAGGCTCATCTTCCTAACTGTTGCATTTGCATGAGAGACTAGAATTTGACCAGAACTTCACTGTCTCAGCATCATCAGAGGGACAGAGAAGAGCAGAGGCACCAGTGAGACCAGACGTGCACTGTCACCACAGTTTACTTAAGGTACTTGCAGTTTTCATTTCTTTTGCTATGATAAAAACACTCTGGAAAACCAAACTAAGGGAAACTTAGGATGGTGGGGGTGGGGGTGGGGTTATTTCAGTTCACAGTCACATGTTACAGTCCATCACTTTGGGGAGTCACAGCTGCATGAACTTGAAACAGCTGGTCACATGACAGCCGCTGCTAGGAGCAGAGGGAAAATGAATGCATGCAGACAATTTCTCTACCCTTATATACTTTAGTCCCCCAAGCAGTGAAAAGTACCATACACTAAAGCAGGGAATAGTGCCACAGACTCTCATTTTGGGTCTTTCCATGCTAATTAAGGCAACCAAGACAATCCACCAGGCCAACCCAATCTAAAAAAACTTCATGAAGCTCAATTTCTAGGTGCTGGTAGCTTGTGACATGTTGACAAATAGAACAAATCATCACAATTAATCATTGGGACAGAAAAAGAGAAAGCAAACACTCTGAGCATGTCTTCCAGAGAATGGACACAGCTTCAATAGCTCAATGGTTGAAGCGTGTACTTGAGAATGTAATGGAACAACTCAGTGGTTAACAGCATACATTGCTCTTACAGAGGACCTGAGCTCAGTTTCTAGCCTCTCCACTGGGTGGATCAAAACTGCCTGTAATGGTAGTTCTAGGGACTCTGATCCCCTCTTCTGGACTCTGAGGTCACTGCACTCACATGTGCAAAAATACACACACTTATACATAATTAAATAATTTTTATTTAAAGGATATAAGTAACTCCAGTTTCTGCTAATTGTAATTGATAAATCATAATTGTAAATATTTAAAGAAAATGTAAGCTTTCCCATATTGTTGTACTTGAGGCATGAAGAGAGAAATAAAAGCCAATTTTGGTCAGTTAGAGTTTTACATAAACATTGTGATCAATACATTTTGACTCACAACCTCTGTAATGTGTTTTTAGTTTGTTTTTAGATTATATGAGTTTTGTTTGTGAAAAAGAATGGCTCCTCCAAAGCTAAATGGTTTTGTCCAAATCTGAAGCAAGAATGGCAGCAAGCACATCCGGGCTTCTCAGTGGAAGAAGCAGTCATCCAAATAGTAGAAAGAAAACAGAAGGTTAATCTGGTGATTTCCTTTCAGTTGGATGGAAGGAGCAGGGTTTTTCAGCTGGGTGATAATGTTGCAGGTGTAGTGGTTAGTTGTTTTGAGACAGGAGTGCATCATCTGCATTAACTCTGAAAGATGACACTTTCTTACACATTGACAAGTTATCTTCCATAGATGTTGAAAGGTTGAAGTATTTCCTGGATTCTTTACATGTATCTGAATCCCAACAACTCGAGGAACCCAAGAGTAATCAGCATATTCCTAAAAGCAGTGATCCATTTTGCAGGAAGCACCAGGAGCTAGTTTGTGGATCCATGAATACTACAGAAGAAAGTGGGACTCCACTCCCCATGAAGATGCCAGTTTCAGAGACAAACTCCAGCAGCAGTCATGTTGAAAAAGAGAGTGGAGAAACACAGAGCAAAAACAGGAGGAGAAAATCAACATCCACTGTAGAAGTGAATGAGGACATTCTTGAAGAAAGTAATCCTGATCCAGAAAAGAAATCCAAGATTTATGACTCCAGGAATGAAAGAAACGAAGAAGAGAAACCAATGGCTTTAAGAGATCAGGAAAAGCTTGACATTTGGCAATTTGTACCTTCATTCAATCCCAACACCTGCTTGGGTCCTAACCTAGATAACATTGTTCTTCCAGCACTAATATGGTCTGAAAGTGGATTAAAGTTTAGCCAGGAGACCCAAATACATACATATAATGAAGTCCAGCCTCCTCTTGAGACTTATGCAAAGCGACTGAACCGTGAAGGCTTTCCCAATTTGGGAAATACCTGTTACATGAATTCCATTTTACAATCTGTCTTTGGGATTCCAACCTTTGCAAAGGACTTGCTCACACAAGGTATCCCATGGGAGAAAGTTTCAGATGATGATCTTATTAAGCTCTTAAGGCAACTGCTTGCCTTGAAAGATATTGAGGATATAGAGATGAAAGGAATGTTACTCATGGATGTGAAGAAATCCATTTCGACGGTTGCAAAAACATTCTTGGGCAATGAACAGAATGATGCCCTTGAATTTCTAAGTCACTGTTTAGACCAGTTGAAAGTGAACATGGAAAAACTGAACACCACGTGGGTCACTGAGAAGGATAATGAAGCTGAGAGATCATCTCCATCAACATATGCTGGGACTGCCATCCCCAAAAGGTTTGTTTGTCCTGTCAGTGCTAATTTTGAGTTAGAGCTGCAGAGCTCTATTGTTTGTGAAGCCTGTGGTGAGGCTACACTCAACACTGAAGTGAATAATTACCTCTCTGTTGACCTGCACCAAGGGATAAGAGAAGAGCCTCTGTCTATTCAAAAGTCTCTTGATCTTTTCTTTACACCAGAAAAAATTGAGCATAATTGTGCGAAGTGCAAGAACAAGAATTCTGTTCTCATGTACACTTTGAAGAGGCTCCCCAGGGTCCTCATTGTTCATCTGAAACGCTACCACTTGACCGCTAATGGGTTGTTGGTGAAGAGTCAACAGCCAGTTGAGATTTCTCAGTATCTAAATGTATCTTCCCACTACAATGAAAACAAGAAACCACCATTTCCCTTGACTGATAAGGTCCCACTTGACGACTGTGATGTCCCAAATGTCCCTGAAGAGATGATGCCTCTCAACCAGTCAATACCATCTAGTGATGTGAAGAACTATGAGAAAATTAATGCAGATGGAATGTCAGATCATCACATTACCACTAAGGATGTCAATTATTGTGATCTTAATGAAGAAAAGATTCTTGAAGGATCTCAAAAAATGGTGGAACAGCTGCTCCCTAATTATGGGAATAGATTCGACAAGGAATTCCTTCCTCAGGCATCACCTCAAAGTGTTGGGGGTACTCAGGAGGACACAGAGAAGGATCTGAATAAGTCTTCAGAATTGAGAGATCAGAAAGATGATGAAAATTCCCTTGGTGCATCAGAGAATCCTAGAAATAACAATGTTCCAGGAAGTTACAACACAGTAGATGCTGTTGATGAGTCAAAAAATGTATTGGGAGGTGATCCTCAGAATTACAGACTGGTCAGTCTTGTCAGCCATGTTGGGAGCTCCCAAGATTCAGGTCATTATGTAAGCAATGTGTATGACTTTGAAAAGCAAGCATGGCTCCTGTACAGTGATGTCCAAGTATTCGAGATTCCAGAGGCCTTGATTCAAGAGACTGATCTTCACACTGGATACATTTTTTTTTACATGCATAAGGAGATATTTGAGTGGCTGTTGAAAAAGGCATCAGAGTACTAGTTACTTGGAACATCTAAAGAGCAAAAGACGAATGTGGATCTTTTCTCACCATTGCTTAATGGCTATACACACGTCCTAGAAGAATCCATTTTGAAGACTCATTTAGGTCAATTGAGAACTCAGCAAGCAAAACAAAACAAACAACATATTAGGACAGAAACCCATACATCCGTGATGCAGGCTATATACCATTTTCTCCTACAAGACTATAATGATGCTTTTTACATTTTGTTTGTTTGTTTTTGTTTTTTTGAAACAGTATTTCTCTGTGTGGCTCTGGGTGTTGTGGAAATCACTCTGTAGAGCAAGCTGGCCCCAAACTCAGAGATGTAACTTATTTAGCCTTCCAATTGCTGCTCTCTAAGGTGTGTGCCACCACTCCCCCAGGATGGGAGGATATTTTAAAAAATATTTTTTATTATTATTTAATGTGTTTTTCCTGCATGTATGTCTGTGTGAAGGTGTTGGGTTTCCTGAAACAGGAGTTAAAGGCAGTTGTGAACTGCACATGGGTGCTGGGAATTGAATCCAGACCCTCTGGAAAAGCAGCCAGTGCTCTTACCCACTGAGCCTTTTTCTCCAGACCTAACACAATGGTTTTTTAGATGTCATTCTGTAACAACACAACATAGCAAGGAACTGACTAAATGTCCCAATGTTAGTATCCTACATCATAATGGGTTCAGAACAAGTACTGATGGACTTAAATGTTTGAGAAGTGGTGTATAAAATGTCTTATTTTATTAGTGTGTATATGATTTGCTCATGTCATCTGGAGAGTTTTCATGATATTGTTTGCTTTCCCTAAATTCTTGTACACCATTCTATTGTGAATTTATTAAAACCATTGTTTTCTGTATGTGTTCGTGACTCATTTCTGATGAAATTATCTAGCTGCCCACCAACTGGTTTTGGGCTTCCTTCTCAGAATTGCAGGGCATAACACCAGGGTTGCACAAGAAAAGAATTAGATAGAAATGTAAATTTTCTAAATTCAAAAGCTCTCTAAGGGCTCAGTGGATGAAAACACCTGCCACCAAGGCTGATGACACCAGTCCTGCAAGCTGTCCTCTGACCTCTAGAGGAGCTAGCACGTGTGCACATATATGAGTAAATCAACGAGTGAAAAATCTAATACGTTTTTGAATCTCACTATGTAATTTTCTCTGGCTTGGTACTGTATTTAGATCTTGTATTCTACAAGACAGATGTGCCCTTGCTTTGCCATCTGAGTGCTGGTTTTTAAATGTCTGGACCACAATGCCTAGCATAATAACATTTTAAAAGCACTTAAAAGAATTTTTTTTCAGGGCTTAGGACCAAACCCAGGGCCTTGCGCTTGCTAGGCAAGTGCTCTACCACTGAGCTACATCCCCAACCCCTAAAACATTTTTGAAGTGCCAAATATACTTGTTATATTCAAATCCTAATGATATGAGAAAATGGAGGGGTTCAAGGGACAGGGGGTCTGAGACAGTCCTTTAGGTGAGAGCCCCATATATTAACACAAACAGCATGGTGAGGTTTTAAAGAGAACATTTCAGTTCACAAGACAAAGCACGGTTCCCCTTAGTTCCCAAGAGATAGAAGAGACCCAGCGCCAAAAGGCAGCAGACTTCCTTAATACATAGCCCAAAGGGCGTGCTTGTTTTCAGCCTGTTAACCTGACACCTGGGTAGCAAGGGGAAAGGAAAACCAGCTGGTGTTGCTGGCTATGAGGTGTGCAGCCTGATCTGAGATGCCCACACCACATCTGTTTCAGACGCACAAAAAAATAGTACTGATCCTCTGAAGGGTCTGGGGAGATGGTTCAGTAGGTCAGAGCACTTGCTGTGTCAGCAGGAGGATTCGAGTTCAAATCCCCAGCACCCACATAACAAGCTCCTCATTGCTGTGTATGCTTGTGACTCAGCACTGGGGAGTAGACAAGGGTGGATTCTACAGCTCACTAACCAATCAACATAGCCAATGGGAAGTGTAAGGTTCAGGTGTGGGACATTTACCAGAGAAAACTGCTGGGGCGATGTGCTAAGGTCTGGGGCCCTGTTCCACAGTTAGATTGTATTTCAAAAAGGAAACATGTGGAAAGTGATAGAAAACACTCCATGTCCTCTGGCCTTCACATGTGAATGCTCACAGGTGGAAACACCACACAAATGGTATTTTCCGAATTCCACTTTTTGGCTGCAGAAATGGTTAAGATCACTTGCTACACTTTCAGAGGACCAAGCTTCTCTTCTCAGTATCCACATGGTGGTTTCCACCCTCTGTAACTGCGGATACAGAGGATCAAATGCCCTCTTCTGGTTTTGTTGTATGCAGACAAAACACTTCTACATTATAGCACTGCCTACTTCCACCATCAAAAATTCACAACACAGCTTTGTGGCTAATTTAAAGATCTTATACAATTCCCAGTAATATACTGTGTAAGAACATATACATAAGTTAGCAATTTGAGGGTAGAAAAAAATTCTAAAAGCCTGGTAATGTATAAAATATGGGGCAAAATTAAGTGAGGGTTACAGGCGAAAGAAGAGATTAGTTAAGAACAGTGGTTCAAAATACCCAATTTTCGAATTAAAAAACTGGGTGCAGATCTAAACAGAGACTTTTCAACAGAAGAATATCAAATGGCCAAGATATACTTAAGGAATTGTTCAACACCCTTTGTCATCAGGAAATGCAATTATTTATTTCACCTTGGTTTTTTTTGTGTGTGTGCTTCTGTCTCTGTACAACATGCATGCAGTGCCCACAGGGACCACAAGATCGAGGCAGATACCTTGGAATCGTAGCCAGAGAGAATTGTGAGCCACATTTAGGTGCTGGAGCTTAACAGCCATCAATCTGGACCCTGAATTTAGAATTCATAAAAGAAACTAAAGATCCTAATGTAGAACAGATAGGAAAGCTTTAAGGAATAGACGCTTTAGCTGGAACACAGTACTCGACTCCTTGGCTTCCGTGAAGATGGTGGTCATGGGGCCCCGGCCTTGCCCTGTTAACTCCCTTATCATCTACCCCCCCCAAACTCAGCCCTGAGCCCCTCACACCTGTCATAAACTTTGATTTTAAGCAAACTTTGTTTTTACTTATTTGTCCTAGGCTTAACCGTGAAAATAAATATAGAAGGTCAATGCTGCTTTTTAAATGGTTCATATTTGTATTTAGAATGACTATAAACTTAGTTTTGAGCACATTAAAAATATGATCATTTATAAAGTGATTGACCATTAATTTGTATGTTTTAACTATTTTAACCATTTACAGCAAGTTAATTGCTTTCATATGATTAGGATTTTACAGTTTTATACATACATTTCCAAATTAATTATTGTTAACCTGAGTATACCTTTACAACCTCAGGAATTTATCATACAAAAATAGATTCTAAGCCAAAATATCTTGGAGACTGGTCATTGTTTCTTTAGTCTAAAAGGCAGATAGTATGATTAAGTTTTTTTGGTTTGTTAATATTTTTTTTTTTTGTATTTTGAGACAGGGTTTCTCTGTGTAGTTTTGGTGCCTGTCCTGGATCTCACTCTGTAGACCAGACTGGCCTCTTACTCACAGAGATCCCCCTGGCTCTTCCTCCCCAGTGCTGGGAATAAAGGCGAGCATAACCACCGCCCGGCAAGACTAACTTTTAACAGTGTTATCTTAGTTGGTTTATATCACATGGTCATCTTAAGGTAGTGATGAAATTATGTGGCATGTATTTTAACCTTAGTAAAGATGGCTACCATGCACACTATCTTTTTATCCTCAGGAGGCATCAGCTAAGATGAAGAAAAACTATATGGCTGCTATATAAAACTATCCATTTTATATAATGTTATAGCAGATGTAATTTTTTATATAAGACTAGAATCATAGATATGTGATATATAATCATATATATATGCTATAGTAAATTAAAATCACATATGTGTAGCTCATTTTCTCTTCAGCCTTTTATTACAAGTTTTAAGTTAAATTAAAAAAAATGTGTAACAGGAGACTTTACAGACTTTTTAACCATATCCAATGATCTTATAAATCTTGAGATAAGGAGTATATTGAACAGAGAGATACCTCTATTCTCTATTTAATAATTTATACATGACTTCAGTTAATATTGAGCCATGATGTTTTTCAGGATACCTATTTTGGGTGAGGGTGTGCAAACTGGGCATCCAAAGCTGTCCATTTATGATCAGACAACTCTGATTCTTCTAAATCCATGCAATAAACTCTCATCCAAATTTAAACAATGAGCAAAGTCAGTAAAAATATTTAATGGCTGAGAAGCATCTAATTAAAGCTGATTGATTCTAGCAAGTGTGACTTCTAAGCTATATCACCTGGGATGGGTACAAGCTTGAGGAGCATGTGGAATTTGTATATAGCATACATATTCTTGTCCTTTTTATGTCATCTCTAAAAACATTAAACACAATCTCTATTGTTCCAGAGAGGGTTTCTCTGTGTTATCCTGACTGTGCTGGATCTCCCTGTAGGCCAGACTGGCTTCAAACACACAAAGATTCGCCTGTCTTAATTAAAGGCCAGCATCACCACCACCAGGTTGCTAAAAAATTTTATTTCTGAAATCTGTGGATTTTTAGATGTAATTTTAGGCATGACACAGAAGGTAATTTTAAAATTCTTAAGAGGGAAAATTGTGGGTAATTATCTCTAGAATCCAACTAACATGCTACTGTTATTGTAGGTGTAAAACAAATAATTGACCTGTATTTTATTTAGAGGCACAATAACTTCTATAGGCTCTTTAGCAGTAAGGGATTTACCACTTTAGCAACCATATTATTTGATAATATGGTTTAAATGTTACATGTTGTTGTAAAATTTAACTGAGAGATTTTAGAAAGCTAGTTAAAAAGCACAGACAGGTCTCTAGTAGTGATAAGCAGATTAGAGAGTTCCTATTGATATAACCCCAAAATTTTAAATTTTGCTCTTAGCCTGAAAGTTAAGCATTTATATAAACATTAATTAGATGATCAGGAGAAGATAACATCCTCTGTATAACGTATGACTAATACCTCTAGAAGTTTATACCTCATTGCCTTAGTGCTTTATGCCCTGATTGCAATTGTCTCTATACTCTAAGTTGGGCTTGTTTGAATATATTTTTCCCCTGAAGGGAACATTGATAATGAGTTATTCCCATCATGAGGGAATAACTAAAACCTTCTCCGTAAAGGGGGTTTACTTTTGAGTCATTCCACTATGAGTGAAACACACACACACACACACACACACACACACACACACACACACAAAACATTTAAACAAAAATCAAGCCAGCAAACAAACAAACAAACAAAAAAACCCCTAAGTTTTGGGGTAGTCGAACTAGCTCATGTTGCAGTGTTGGATTTCCACAGGTCATTCCTTGGAACTCACTCTGCTCCACAAGACCATGGCAGTCCCAAAAGCTGCAGCCTGGAGGGCTTTGAGTTCCAGCCAGGTCACTCATGAGGGTGAAACCCCCAATATGATTCTGTGACCATGGTGAAGCCTTGTAGGTGGAGTTACCTTTCACCCACCCTGACAAGACCTGTGAAGATGTGTGGCAGAAAAATTATTTTCTCTCTCACCCTCTTCCTCTTTTTCCCCCCTGAGATGTCCCAAGCAGTACATTACTATACTCCAGCTTGTAAAATGATTAACATGGAGTTTACCTCCTTTTTCATGGGCTAAGCATATGAAGTTGTAGAGCTGTTGCTCTGAATATTTTGTTCCTTTACATCTTAACAAATCTCTCAATAATTGTGCAAATGCTTTTTCTCAGAGGACTGAGCAGAACCCATGTTAACTTTCACTCTGACCTACAGTCGTGACCCCTTGGGTGAGAAGACCGAGTTTCCCAATCACCTAAGTCCATTTAAAGAAAACTTTAATTCCCTTCTCTGATAGTTGTGAGTCCCGCTTTGCAGAGCCAGCTCTGGTGCTTTCCCTGAAGGCTTTACAGGAGCCAGGGGAAAAAGGAGCCGTTCTTTCTTCAAAGACAGCTCCTGTAATCTAAACACATGAAAGGAAAAGCACAATACACACTTTAACTATTGACCTGTTGAAGCTGTGCCCATTCTTTGGAAGACACATTCAGATACACTTTGCTTTCTCTTTTGCTGTCCTAATATGTAATTGTGATAGTTAGTTCTATTTATTAACTTCCAACCACCTACCATCACCCGGAAATTTAGTCTCAATGCCTTTTTCCTTGATCAGTTTGGCCTTGGTGACTGTCTTTGTTGCCTTATTTAGTATGGAAAGACCCACAATGAAAGTGTGTGGCACAATTCCCTGCTGTAGGGTACAAAAGTACATAAGAGGAGAAAAAGATGTATCTAATGGTAGAGAAAATGTCTGCATGCATTCATTTTCCCTCTGCTCCTAGCTGTGGCTGTTATGTGACCAGCTGTTTGAAGTTCCTGCAATTGTGACTCCCCAAAGGGATGGACTGTAACATGTGACTGTGAACTGAAATAAACCTTCCCTCTCCCAAGTTTCCCTAATATTTTTTCCAGAATGTTTTATCATAGCAAGAGAAATGAAAACTACAATTATCTCAAGTGAAATGTGTGACAGTGCACATCTGGTCTCACTGGTGCCTCTGTTCTTCTCTATCCCTCTTATGATGCTGAGACAATGAAATTCTGGTCAAATTCTAGTCTCTCATGCAAATGCAACAGTTAGGAAGATAAGTCTGAGTGGTCACCTCTGGTGCTGGCCTTTTTGATTGCAGGCTCCAGATCCAGATATTCAGATCTGCAGTGGTCAGATGATAAAAATCAAGGAGTACAAATGTGAATATATGAAAGGTTGATGACACAGCTCAGTGGTTAAAGCATCCGGTATGCACAAGATCCTAAATTCAATCCCTAGAAACACAGACAAACAATTCTGAGCTTTGTGACTGGATATCTATAGGCAGAGATTTCCTGTCCTATGGCTGCTCTCAAACACAATGAGGCTTATATTACTTATAAATGCTTGGCCAATTGCTCAGGCTTATTGCTAACTAGCTCTTACAATTCTAAGATAAACCATAATCCTTATTTACTCTCTGCCATGTGAAGGCACCTTTATTAATTAACATGGCAGTTTCATAGTCTCAATCTCCATCTAGATGGTGTCTCCAGAGTCCACCCTTCTTTCATCTAGCTTTCTCCTAGTGTGGCTCTCCAGCCTAACCTTATTCTGTTCAGCTACTGGCCAGTCAGCTTCTTTTATTAAACCAATCACAGCAATCCATCTTCACAATGTCCAAAATGATTATAACTCCAGCACTGGAGAGGTTAAACCAAGACATGGAAGTGTGAGACAAGAATGAAGTATGTAGTAGACCAAAATCTCAACAAAAGAAAAAAAAAAAGAAAAAGGGAGTAAGAAACAGTACCCAAACCAAAGTAGGAAGAGAAGGGAGTTAACCTGAAGCTAACCAAGGCTACAGTAGACCAGTGTCAGAAACTAAACACTGCTGGCAAAAGGGTTAATGGTGCTTGCTGCCAAGCCTGACACCCCGAGGTTCATCCCTTGCACCCACATGTGGAAGCAGAGACCAACTCTTACAAATGGTTCTCTGATATACACACTTCAGCTATGGTGTGCAAGAACACAAGCATATACCAATAAATAGAATTTAAAAACTCGAACTCCATAGGCAAGGCATGACACACACCATTAAACCAGGAATCGGGATGCAGGCTGAAGGATCTCTTGAGTTTGAAGGCAGCTTTGTAGACACACAGAATTCCAAGACAGCCAGGTCTACAGAGAAAGACCCTGACTCAAAACCACAAAAGTATAGGGGAAAAAACACAAGGAACAAACTCTAGTGGAGAAGAGACAACCAAAACTCTTTGATTCTCTATGAATCTGAAATAAAACATGGACATATGTTTTCAAGGAGAGGTGACATGTGGAGAGGACAGTTAGATACCAGATGAGAACTAGAAATATGGAACTTTAATTGTTTTTAAGATTTATTTTCATGCTTGCTGTGGTGACACACACACACAAACCTTTGATTTCAGTACTGGAGAGGGAGGAAGATCTTTGACTTGGAGCTTAACATGGTCTACATAGACAGTAGAAAAAAGCAGCATAACAGGATAGCTACATAATAAACTCAACCTCAGAATTATTTTCAATTTCATGTGTGTGAGTTTTGCCTGCCTGCCTGTACATCACTTATATGCAGTGCTCAAGGAGGCCACAAGAGGGTGACAGATCCCTTGGAAGTGTAGACAGAGAAGGTTGTGAACCACCATTTTTTTTTAAGGTGCTGGGACCTTAAAAGCCATTTCTCTGGCCCCTGAACTTAGAATTTCTAAAGGAAACTAAAGACTCTAATATAGAACAGTAAAAAAAGCTTTAAGAGGCAGACACTTTTATCGTCACGGAGACCTCAAGCAAAGAGCAGAGCGAGGCCTTGAGATCCACAGATCCAACAACTTACAATGTAAAAACAGGTTTAATGTACCACCACATTCTGCTGCAAAAATATCTTCTTAAAATTTGCAGAGCTCCGCCTATGGTAGTGACACATGCCTATAAACCCAGCACTCTGGAGGCAGAGCCTGGTGGATCTCTGTGAGTTCGAGGTCACCCTGGTCTACAGAGTGAGATCCACCACAGGAAATAAAACTACAGAGAGAAAACTTATCTCAACAAAACAAAACAAAACAAAACAAAAAACAAACAAAATAAGATTGGCAGACCATGCAAGCAGACATCTGAGAAGAAACATGCATATCTCTGCCTTGAGTTTGGGGATTAAAATAAATCAAACACATATATGGAGGGCAGAATGGCAGTTATCTCCAATTCTCAACCTCCCATACCTCCACTAGCCACCGATGAGGCCACCATGACTTGGCTCCGGCCTAGGATTTCCACAACTATATTGGCAGAAATGGAGTTATTCTCTTATTTGTTTGCTTGGGTTGTTTTGTTGAGTAGGTTTTGTTTTGTTTTTTTTCAGCACAATGTTTCTCTGTGTGGCTCCGGCTGTCCTGGATCTCACTCTGTAGCTGGCCTTGAGTCCCCTGTTTCTGGCTCCTGTGTGCTTAAAGGAAAGCCCTGATGAGATATTCTAAAGAGATGTTTGTGGGCCTTCATTGGCTATCACAGAGTTGAGACAATAGACCCAAGAAATGGGACTTTCTCGAGAAATCTTTTTTTCATGACTGGCATAGTACAATAGAAACCACACTGGCCTCAAATTCAAAGAGATCTGACTCCTTGGGTATGCTGGAAAGAAAGACATGCACCACCATACTGGTTCTTATTTTTGCCATGCTAAGTCTGACCCTCATAGTTCATTCAGAAGGTTTCATTTCACATAGGTCTTTCTTTAAATTCTTGCAGAGGACTAGGCTTAAGGGAAAAGTGGAGTTCTGTGAGTTTGAGGCTTAGCCTGGTCCACAGGTGAGCCACTTCTACGTAATATTGGTATTCTATCTAAAAATCAAAACAAAACAAAACAACACAAAACAGTCAGAAATCTACAGTGGACATGATCATATTCATTTGGACCTTGAATCCAACCAAATAGAAAAGAATCATTGGGACCTAAAGCCAGCATACTTCTTTGGAAGACTCTTTCAATCTTCCCTACAGTCACATAAAAGTCAAAACGAGTCTCTTACAGGAGAGTCCGTTGCATGTCTTGGAATTCCCAAGCTGCTTAGACAGTTTTGTTCATTTTTGTTTTTCAAGACAGGGTTTCATCCTTCCTTTCGTTCTTTCTTTCGTCCTTCCTTCCTTCCTTCCTTCTTTCTTTCTTTCTTTCTTTCTTTCTTTCTTTCTTTCTTTTCTTTCTTTCATCTTCTGTCTTCATGTACACCTGCACAACAAGAAGAGAGCACTAGATATCTTTCAGATGGTTGAGAGCCACCATGTGGTTGCTGCAAGTTGAATTTAGGACCTCTGGGAGAGTTTCCAGTGCTCTTAATCTCTGAGACATGTCACTATAGTCTACGCATGGTTTTTCTATGTAGCACGGGGTGTCCTTTAACTTGGACTGTAACCTTAACCAGGCTGGCCATGATTCAGAGATTTGCCTGGCTCTGCTCCCCAGTGCTGTGATTAAAGGTGTGAGCAACCACCACCTTCCCTTCCTTAGCTGTTCCTATCCCTCAGAGTTTAAGTTCTTTTATAATAAGATACACACACATCTATAGACACACGTATATATAAGTATTTATCTGAACATACTTGAAAAGACTGGAAATCTACCGATGGAGGTGAAAATCCATACATATCTCAATAAGGGAGTGATATGGATTAATGGAATAGTGTTTGTGGGTTTTTATGGCTGTTTGCATTATTTACTTATCTGTTTTTTTTAAAGAACCTGACTGTATATCCATGTCTGTCCTCAAACTTGTAGAGATCCACCAGCCTTTCTGCCTTATGATTGGTGGGATTAAAGGTTTGCACTATCACTGTCCAGCCCTTAAAATTTTTGAATGTTGATTCATATTCTTTTTCTCAGTCCTATCTTACTTGCTCCTTTTCTTCTCCCTTATCTCATTGAGACACAGACTTGGTGTGTATCCCCAATTCCCAAGAACTCACTAGATTGACCAGACTGATCTTGAACTGGAAGCAGTTCTTCACTCTGCTCCCTTAGTGCTGGAATTACAGGTGTGCAATAGCATGCCAAAGCCTTTGGCATTTTATCACCTTAATGTTTCTTTTTCCTTTTTTGGTTATGTAGTGCAAAAAGACCCTCAGTAATCCCCAGACCTAAGGACACATACTAACATCCAAGTACAGGAGTCATTTAGAACCCCAAATAGACATGAACAGTAAAGAACTTTCCTACAGTGCAATATAGGTAGGATTCTAAGACCATGGAGAAATGAATCAGCAGTAAATCCATCACTTTATTCAGTGTAGGTCATCTTCCATGGCACGGTGTCCCCACAATTAAAGTAGGTCTTCACACCTTAAGTAACCTAGGATAGATAATCATGGACTTGCCTGGAGGTTTATTTATCTAAATAAAAATCCTCATTGCTGTGGTCTGTAGCTGGAGAATTTCTCTCCAGCTCCCGCCACCAAGTCCCGCCAGTCCCAGAGCCCACTTATAAAATAAACATACAGACTCTTACATTATTTAAACTGCTTGGCCATTAGCTCAGGCCTGTTATTGTCTAGCTCTTACTCTTATATTTAGCCCATTTCTATTAATCTTTACTTTGCCACATGGCTCATGGCTTACTGGTACCTTACATCTTCCTTGTCCTGATGGCGGCTGGCAGTGTCTCCCTCTCAGCCTTCCACTTCCCAGAATTCTTTTCCTTGTCCCGCCTATACTTCCTGCCTAGCCAATGGCCAATCAGTGATTTATTTACTGACCAATCAGCAACACACTTGACATACAGACCATCCCACAGCAGTGGTCAGAGACTGGTCTCCTACTTGATCCTAGATTTGGCAATATTAGTCATCCCAACTCTACCTCTTGTGAACTTGACACCAAAGCACATTGCTTTGAATCTATAATTTTCCTTCTTTTGTTTTCCTGTGTTCAGAGACTTAATTATACAGAATGCATTCAGTCCAATTGCAAAAGATCTGTACTCATTAACTATTCCAACACTATCTAAAAGCCCAAAGCCCAAGCTGACCAGATGGCTCAGGAGGTGAAGGTACTTGCCACCAAACCTGTGGACCTGAGTTCCAATCCTAGGACCCATGTGATGGAAGGAGAGAAAAAACTCTTGTAAGTGGTCCTCTGATGACAACACCCATATATGTTACACACACACACACACCAAGTAAATGTAATTATAATGAGTCCAAAGTCCATTCAAACACTGAGACTCTAGGCAGTCCTTACATTGGCAGCTCCTGGTAAAGTCACATATTTCTACCAGGTGGTGGTGGTGCAAGCACTCAGCACCTGAGGCAGAAGCATGCAAGTCTCTGAATTCCAGGCCAACCTGTCTATATAGTGAGTTCCAGGATAGCCAGGGTGACTTAGAGAAACACTTTCTCCAAAAAAGAAAACCATACAGGTGACATTTTTCTGACATATAACCTCACCACAGAATGAACATTTCAAATTCTGGGATAGTAAGGAATTATCAGAAAAATGACACACTGAGATCTACCAGGGCAGATGCAAAATCAGGTAGACAAAACCACTATACAAACAAATTAAAATAAAAAAATAAAATTAACAATCATTTCTAAAATCAAATGAAAACAAAAATATATCTGGACCTAGGGTCAGGTCTGTAATTCCAACTACTTGTGAGGCTGAGGCAGGAAGGTCCACAATTCCAAACCAAGTGGGCAAATTCAGAGGCAGGCTCAAAAAGAGGGGGAGGGGCAAGGACGCTTCTTTTGCAGTGGTATTGATGACTGCAGACCCACAAGTGAAAATAAGAAACATAGAAGGCTTCTAAGGCAACCTCTCCCCCACCCCTCACCCTAAAAAGAAAACAGACTAGAGAGAATGATAGAATTTCTAGTGAGACTTTCAGTGCCTTAATTCCTACCTAATTCCTGGGCCTCTTGGTCTCATAATATGTGTGCAGCATGATCACATAGGCCTAAGCATCCTCTTCTGTCTCCTTCCACAAGGAAACTATTTTTTTTTTTACAGGATTTCTCTGTGTAGCTTTGCCCCTTTCCTGGAACTTACTTTGTAGCCCAGGCAGACTTGGAACTCAGAGGCCTCCTGGAGTGCTGGGATTAAAGGCTTGCTCAACCACCACCAGGCTAATAAACTCTTACTGAGTACAGCAGGCAGTCTAAGATGGTGGCCCTTTCCCTAAGATGGAGCCTGTAAGGTGTGGTCTAAGTTGGTGGACTTTTCCCTAGGTTGGAGCTTGTAAAGTTAAATCTAGACCTGCCCGGTAAAGAGAGCACCTTTGGGGAACCCATCTTTCAAAGACTCTGGAATCCCATTGAAACAGTTAACTGGGCCTTTTTGTGTGTGTTGAGAAAGGAGCCTCAGTGGCTCCTGGAAGTGGCCAGAGATTCCCAGTGAAACTGTGGCGTTTCTTCTCTGAGTTTTCCCAGGGTGGTCCCCCATCCCTCCTCCTTGATCAGCCTTTGGTGAAGCCACAGCCCCTAGAGATCTGGGGAGCACGGCCCAGGTGTTAGAAGGGAGGCATGGTGTGGAGCAGCTTCAGCTTTGGCAGCACTGACTGCAGAGAGAGGCCACCTGGCCTAGGTGCCATGTCAGAGCAGACTCTGGCTGAGGCCAGGGCTCTGGGGACAAGGGAGGACACCTGTCAGGTTTATCATTCCATGATGGAAGACCTGACCTTCAATACCAACCACACATCAATATGCTGACCATGGTAGCCTAGGAGAACCTCCTGTGTGCCAAGAAGATCCTCTCTCATTGAGGCCCAAACTGCCAAGTTTCTTTCCTCAGAGAAGCTTCCTCTTATGTACGTTATGGATTCTATTGGGAAAAACAATGGAAGAGAGTATCTCACTGCCTTCACTGAAGATCTAGTTGCAACATTTATTTGTGTGTTTGAAAAGGTGGATGAAAATACTAGAAAAAAATTTTATTTAAATTACATTCCACATGGGATGAAATATTCCCTTTGAAGAAACTTTGTGCCTTGGATGTCAGAGTCAATTCATTAGATCCTGCTTGGCCTATTAAACCTCTGACCCCAATGTGCAGACATCTAGCATCTACCTAAAGCCCACGTTTTTAAATAAATCACCTGAGGAGCCTTCAGCACCTGGCACAGTGGTCAGCTCCCCCAGTATCTCCACTCTGATTGTCCCTGACGTACAAAAGAATCTTACTGAAGAACAACTAATAAGGCAAAAGTTGTGGTGACATTTTATTTGTGCTGAAATGTGATATTTTATTTGCATATTAATCAAAAAAGGTTTGTCTAGAGACCGGAGGTCACAAAATGAGCCATAAAAGAGCAGTCAGTCAGTGGTAGACACGCCCTTAATCCCGATCACATGATAGGCAGGGTCTCTGTGACACACCCTTATTTCCAGTACCAACCATAGAGTCCTGAAGGTCTGTATAGATAGGCAGTGACGAGGAAGTGATGTGGCTGGGCTTAGAGCCAATGAGAAGGCAGAACAGGAAGCTTATAAAAACAGAGGTTAGACAGGAAGAAGCTCTCTTTGTGAAAGCTACAGCGTGCAGGTAAGGTAAAGCTGCTCATGGCTTTTTGTTATTTCTCTATCTCTTCGGCTATTACCCCTGTATTTGGCTCTGTGTTACTTATTTAATAAGACTAAGTATTTCTTAGTGATCAGAAGGAGACAGCCAACTTGTGTGTCACCTAAGGTCACCTAAGTCAATTAAACGCAGGAAACAAAAAACTAACAACAGCATATTAGGACAGAATCCCAAACATTTAGAAGCAGGGTGTGCACCATTCTCTCCTCCAAGGTTATAGTGATGCTCTTCATGGTTCCATGTTTGTTTTCTGTGTGTAGCCCTGGTTCTGGAAGTCACTCCATAGAGCTGGCTGGCCTCAAACTCAGAGATACACCTTCCTTTGTCTCCCAAATGTGGGGATGAAAGGTGTGTGATATGACCTCTCACCAATTTTTAAAAATTTATTTATTGTTATTTACTGTGCACTGCTGTTTTGCATGCGTGTATGTCTGTGTGAGGGTCTAGACTTAACTTCACAGGCTCCATTCTAGGGAAAGGGCCATCATCTCAGGATCCAGTGCTCCTGGAGAGCTGGAAGTGGACAGAGATTCCCGGTGAGGCTGTGACTTCCCTTCCCTGAGGTTCCACCGGTGTCATTCCCCACCCTTAATCCAAGGTCTGCATGCAGTGAAACCCCAGCCTCAGGAGAACCAGGGAGCAAGGCCTAGGCTTAAAAAGGGAGGGGGTGTCCAGCACTTCACCTTAGGTAGTAGCAGACCTTGGAGAGGGGCTTCGGCACAATGTCAGGGCAGATGCCGGCCAAGGCTGGGGCTGCCGGAGCCCTGGAAGACATCTGTCGGGATTATCAGTCATCACTGGAAGACCCGACTTTCAATAGCAAACCACACATCAATATGCTGACCATTGTAGCTGAGGAGAACCTGCCCTTCACCAAGGAGATCGTCTCTCTCATTGAGGCCCAAATGGCAAAGGCTCCTTCCTCAGAGAAGCTTCCTCTTCTGTACCTTATGGATTCTATTGTGAAAAACATTGGAAAAGAGTATCTCACTGCCTTTACTAAAAATCTAGTTGCAACATTTATTTGTGTGTTTGAAAAGGTGCATTGAAATACAAGAAAAAGTTTATTTAAATTATGTTCCACATAGGATAAAATATTCCCTTTGAAGAAACTTTATGCCTTAGATGTCAGAGTCAATTCATTAGATCCTGCTTGGCCCATTAAACATCTGCCCCCTAATGTGAAGACATCTAGAATCCATGTGACTCCCAAATTTTTGAAGAAATCGCCTGAGGAGCCTTCAGAACCTGGTACAGTGGTCAGCTCCCCCAGTATTTTCACTCCTCCAAATGTACCTCATGTACAAAAGAATCTTACTCAAGAACAACTAATAAGGCAAGAGATACTTGAAAAACAAAAACAGTTGTTAGAACTTCAGCAGAAAAACTTGGAGCTTCAGAAGGCTAAAGATGAGCACATAAAATCATCTGAACACAGGCTGATTGGAAGTAGAAGTGAAATCATAAATGGCATTGTGCAAAAACAGGGCATAGTTAAAGAAGAATTAGAAAAACAGGAGACAAAACCAGGGAGATCAAGTCCTCAAAAGAGATCAAGATCGAGGTCACCTAAGTCTTGGTCACCCAAAGGAAAGCAAAGAAGTATGTTTTCAACAATGGCCCCCAAAGCTGGAAAGACGGTCAGTCAGGACTTACACAATCACATATGGAAGAGTTCCCAGCACCTTCTAGGGAAGAAAGAAATGTTAAGAGAAGTACTAAGCAGGGTGTTCGAGATCCCAGACTGCTGAAAAAGATGCATGAAGATCAGCCTCAAGAAACTGCAAGTAAACATTCTATGAAGTCAGATGCTGAGCCAAAAGAGAATATAGAGAATTGGCAAAGCTCCAAGTCTGCCAAAAGAGGGAAATCTGGTTGGGAAGAAAGTCAAAGCTTCCAACAGTGTGATGAACATAGTAAAGCACCTCATCTAAGGCATAGGGAGGGCCAGTCAAGCACTAAAGGAATCTTGTCACCTCGAACCCCAAAGCAGCACCATCAACCAAGGGTAGATGCCAATCTTCAAATTCCTAAAGAGTTAACACTTGCAAGCCAAAGAGAATTCCTTCAAAAGGCGAGTGAACATTTAGCTTCTGGTGAAATTACACAGGAAGAATTCCTTGGTGTTGTGCATCAAATTCGACAACTTTTTCAGGATCAAGAATGTGGAGGAGAGGAGCAGAGATCTCCATTCAATGGTCATTTTCCACTTAAGTGACCTAGATGTGAAGATTCAGATAAACCATTTGTAGATGGCCCAGCATCAAGATTTGCTGGCCTTCAAACAAATCAGCAGCTTACAGCTTTAGCTGTAGACCGACCATTATTTGATGGGCCTGGTAGGCCATCTGTGAGGAGAGATGGCCCAGCCAAGATGATTTTTGAAGGCCCAAATAAATTAAGTCCTAGAATGGATGGACCTCCTACACCAGGTTCTGTTTGGTTTGATGGGTCACCAGGACAAATGAGGGGAGGAGGCCCTATGAGATTCGAAGGACCACAAGGTCAGTTAGGAGGTGGGGGCCCTTTGAAATTTGAAGTTCCTCTAGGACCAGTAGGAACAACTCTGCGGTGTGAAGGGATAATTGGTCAATGAGGAGAAAGAGACAGTGTTCAATCTGAAGGTTCACCTAGTGTGAGTTTTGTGGGATCTACAGGTGATATGGCATTTGAAGGACCCGGGAGGTAAGCCTGTGGGTGGTCTGAGGTCTGAGGGCCCTCATGGACAACCTGTGGACAGTTCAAGATTTGATAATCCTCGATGTCAGCCTGTAGGTGGACTTAGATTTGAGGGGGGTCATGGTCTATCGGGGAAGAAATTAGGTTTGATGTGGTTCATGGTCAGCCAGGTGGTGCTATCAGATTTGAGGGCCCTTTGCTACAGCAAGGAGTTGAAATGAGTTTTGAGGGTCCCCATGGTCAGATTGTAGCTGGTCTAAGATTGGAAGGACATAATCAACTAGGTGGGAACCTTATGTTGGAGGGACCACATTGCCAACCAGGGCTTGGGATCAGGTTTGAAGGACCTTTAGTTCAACAGAAAGTTGGATTGAGGTTTAAGCGTCCTGTACCAGGAGGTGGCCTGAGAATTGAAGCACCTCTGGGTCAAGGTGGTCCAAGATTTGAAGGTTGTCACTCTCTAAGGTTTGATGGACAGCCAGGTCAGCCATCACTTTAGAACAAGATTTGATGGATTACATGGCCAGCCAGGTCCTAGATTTGAAAGAACTGGTCTGCCAGGTCCACAGAGATTTTCTGGGCCACCTGGACAGCAGGTTCCACCGAGATTTGACACTGTACCTCAAAGATTTGATGGGCCACAACAGCAGCAAGCATTAAGATCTGACATTCCTCTTGGTCTGCAAGGTCCCCAATATGACAGTCATCCTTCACAAAAGCTTGAATCTTTCAATCAGACTGGCCCATATAATGACCCACCTGGCAATGCTTTGAATGTTCCATCGCCAGGACTACAATTCCATAGACATGAACAAATATTTGATACACCTCGAGGACCCAATTTTAATGGATCTCAACGACCTGGAAACCAGTATTTCCCAAATGCCCTTAACAGAGCTTCAGGACACTATTTTGATGAAAAGAATCTTCAGAGTTCTCAGTTGGGAAACTTGGGCAATTTACCTAGTCCAATGTCAGTAGGAGATATTCAGACATCTCAACAGGTTCTGACTGGTGTTGCTCAGGCAATAGCATTTGGCCACAGACAACAGTTTTTACCAGTTCATCCACAGAATGCTGGAGCTTTTATTCAAAATCCTTCAGGAGGTCTTCCTAAGGCATATCCTAATCATCATCTCAGTGAGGTGGATGTACATGAATTGTTTTCAAAACTGCTAAAAGCAGGACTACTCAAATTGTCACAGCTTGATTCAACTGCAATACAGGAAAAGGAGGCTGATGCTCAGCCTCCCTCTGAAGAGGCAAAGGATCAGAATGAAGATCAAGATGTTCCAGATCTCACTAATTTTAAAACTGAAGAATTGAAACATCGTTATGACAGTATTATAAACCGGCTATACATGGGGAATCAGTGTTCTTGTGGAATGAGGTTTCTGACATCCCAGAGAGACGTTCATGCAGAACACTTGGACTGGCATTATCAGCAAAACAGAACTGAGAAAGATGTTAGCAGAAAGGTCACTCATAGACGTTGGTACTGCAGTTTAAAGGACTGGATAGAATTTGAAGAGATAGCTGATCTGGAAGAACGTGCAGAACACCAGTGTTTTGAAAAGGTTCATGAACAGGTTGTCCTCAAAACTCAGGAGCCTGCTAAAGCAAAGGAGTTCCAAAGTGTCCCTGCTTGACCATTTGGAGCACTTGAGTGTTGTGAAATCTGTCAAGAACAATTTGAACAGTACTGGGATGAAGAGGAGGAGGAACGGCACTTAAAGTATGGTATTGGAGTAGACGGAAAGATTTACCATCCATCGTGTTATGCAGATGACCAAAGTACATCTTCTTTTGATTGTACACCATCTCCAATCAAGACTTCAGTTGAAAATCCTTGGAACCTTGGGTTGAACCTTGTCAAAAACGAACCTTGTGAAATTCCCAAAGTTAAGGTAGAGCAAACTGATGCCCTACCAGCCTGTTCAGAAGAAAGTATAGCAACACCCACTGACATTAAAACAGAAAATAATACAGTTGAGTCAGTTTAAATAAATTGAGAAAGCATGGTTTTGTTTTTGTAACAAAAGCTGCTGTTGGATCTTGAAAGTAAAGATTTTTATATGTATATATAGAAATCTATCTGTATGAATGTCTAGCTGAGGCAGGGCCTTCAGCTATCATTTGGTTTATAAATAGGATTTAGTATTTGCATTTCCTAATGCCTGCACAGTTTCAGGTACTGGTTGTGTGAAAGTTCTGTAGATGAGTGCAAATTTAACAAAATGAAATTGTATGTGTAAAAATGTACGATTTTCACTTGTGAATTGTAAATTATAAATAAAAATATTTTGTTATAATAAAACAGTTGAGTTTATGTCCTCATCCTTGAGAAGCTCCAACATTCCCCAATCCCAGCCCTCTGAAGAAGCTGTGACACTACATTCTCACATAAGTGTTTGGTACAAGTCTCATCTGTGCTGTGAGCTCACACACATCTCCCTCCAGAGGCTGAGGCAGTGTTCATCCTGAGGACAGGCCACTGTCCCTGTCCACACAGGGCAGACCAGTCTCTCGGGTCCACCCATCCCTCAGGTGGCCAGACACATCCAAGTTTGGGATGACAATTGTCTGCATTGACTGCCTCTGCACTGTGTTGTCCCTGAACAGTGGGGACTGTGTGGGGATACTTCCTGCTAGACACAGCCATGTTTCTGCCCCTTGGCCTGGACCTTGTCTGCTGACACCAATGTGTCTTCTGGTATCTGGAGGGTAGAATCTGGGGCAGATCTAAAATGCACAGAATAGCTCACAACAGCAGATTCTCCTACGCAATGTCTATGGCCAAGGTGAAGGCCAAGAAGCCTTGACCTGGACAAAATGAGATCAAATAACCATCAGATTTCCCTTGGTCTCTGGAGAATTCTTTGTTTGATCCAAAGTTTATTTTAA
Source organism: Peromyscus eremicus (assembly GCF_949786415.1). Lineage (NCBI taxonomy): Eukaryota > Metazoa > Chordata > Mammalia > Rodentia > Cricetidae > Peromyscus > Peromyscus eremicus. The sequence goes on from NC_081416.1 coordinate 178,709,863, forward strand.
ATTATTTAAGTCACAACAACAGCAACAACAAAAAAACAGTAATAGGATAGAGTAGATTTTCTTGATCATTGAATCTTGGATGCAGAAAGCAGCATCCAGAACTGAGTAGCCCCTGTGGACTTAGCAGTCCCAGAATGAGCAGAACTTTAAAAGCTCCCACTGGGAGCAGCAACAGCTGGAGAATCAGAACTGGTGAGACAGGCAGGGCATCATTACATCACAGGTAGCAGATACCCCAGAGGGCCAGCTTGAGCACCAAGGGTCTGTGCATTGTCTGCTGTGAAGAAGCCACAATGAGGAGATCACAATCAGTCAGAGTGTGTGTGGGAGCTGGACCGAAATGGTTTGAGGCTATGTTCTACAACCTTGAGGGCAAAGTGGAGATGCCATGGGAGAGGTGAATGACAGGCAGTGATGGTGGCTTGGAGATTGCTGCCAGAAGCTTTGGACCATAGCACCAGAGTATGTCTGTCAGCAGCCAGGGGAAGGTGATGCCAGAGGGTGCACCCCACATGGGCCAGGGAGCAGGTACCTTCCAATCTGAGTGTGTATGCATTTAGGGAACACCAAGTTCCTTGTGGAGATGAGGCAGCATCCCCAAGAATGGAAGCCTGGTGGAAGCAGTGCTGTAGATGGAAGGCAGACTGCTGGTGAAGGGTCCAGGTATGGAGAGAAAAGCAAAGCTTTTGTGCTCAGAGTCTGATTCCCAGCAGCAGCACATGAACTGGTAAATGACATTACTCCAGGATGAATGTCAGATGACCATAAGGCAGCACACAGAGGATGCAAGGCCACCAGCAGTGCAGGTAACAGGACCAGCATGCAAATGGAAGGCTCATAGGGACAGGGAGGCAACTTGAGCCCATGCAGCAAAGGAGATTGAAGACCCTCAGGCCCAAGGGATGGTACTGTAAAACCAAAAGGGTTGGAGTCAGTAGCCAAAGCCATGCAGCCTGTGTTTCCTGTCTGTGAACAAATACATGGCTCCCTTAAGAGACAGCTTCCTGGTTCATTCTGGCCGCACAGAGAGCCATTTGGAAGAGGTCTGTAGCTACTCAGCTATGGTGACTCAATCTTTGTCCCATTGGGAAAAATTTCTTTAGGGCATCGCTAGCAGGCCATAAAGTGCCTCTGAAGCTGAGAGCAAAAATTTTAGAGACTCTTGTGTGAACTGGGTTGTTGCATTCAAGGGAACTGCAACAAATTTTTGGTTGTGGGTCTCTTTATATTTAGAACTTTTTGCTTCAGATTCATTATGACTTGGACAGCTCTACAGAAATTTCACGGCAGCAGAGGAGCCAGGCCCATTTCTTGAGATTTCAGTGGAAATTTTACGGTAGTATGAAAACTGACTGTTTGAACTTTTCAGAGTTAAGAAATGGATTGAAAAAGAGTGGTTCATTGCAATGGGACAGTTTTGACTTCACACACACACACACACACACAACACACACAAAATCAACTGTGATGACTTACAAACTGTTTTGTGTAGAAATGTAACTGTTTGTGTAAAAATAAATCTGTTTTTTGTAACAATAGAGAAGTTTGTTTTTTCTGCCCAGGCTCAAGATGAAGCTTCAGAAAATATAATGTAAAAGAGATTTGTTCTATTCTTCAGTCTATTTAATTTTAGAAAATGTACTGATGAGTAGAAGTTGGGATATAAAATATTTGCTCTTGGATTAGAGCAGCTCAAATGCAAAAACACTTTCTTGTTCTTTGTATGGATAATGTTAGCCTGTATTAATGTACCCTATGTTTTGTTTGCAAGAAATACAAAAAGTTCTGTTCGATGTTTGGTATATTTATGAAGTGTAAATAGTTCTATTAAGAGTTTCCTTCTGGATGTAAGTTTGTGAGAATTGTATTTGTGTATAGTAATATTCATATGAGAATTGTAATGTCAACCTGTTAATGTGAATGGTGATGCCAAGGATTCCTTAGATTTGATGTGGTTACATCAGGGGTTTACTGATTTTAAAAAGTGCTTGATGTAGGTAAAACTGCTATAGACATCCTAGACCTGTTGAAAACAGCCATTCTATCTTGATCATCCTCTACTCCTTTATTAGGAGGCATAGCAGCCCTAAAGGAACAGGTGTATTGCTGTGATTATTCCAGCTACTTATAAGCTCTTAGGGAATGCTGACTAGAGTCGAGTTCTGCACCCTCACTTAAGATCTTTGTATTATTAAGAAGGGGGAATTTGTAGGGGCTACTGAGGCTCCCTTGGTGAGACTTTACTCAAGGTCAGAAAATCTGAGCTTGCTTTAACCAGCAGGTCTGTAGAATGAGATGCTTTGCCCACATGGGAGGTTACCAGGTATTTTGCAGGGTCTACACTTGGCTGTACATTGTGCTTTGATCTTTAAAGTGGAAGGATTTTGCCTCTCCCCTTGGTAGTCTATAAATTACCAGTATAATAAAACTTGAGGAGACATGGTATTGACTCTGGCCCACCCAAAGCTATTCTGTATCTCTGTCTTTCTCTGCATCTCTGCCTATATTTCTATCTAATATTTTCTCATTGCGCTACCTCTCCCAAGAACCCTTCAACAGGGTGGAACTATCCTCCCACATTGGTGGAGCCAATGATGACTTCAGGTGCCATGGAGTTGCAGGTGGTTGTGAGCTGCCTCAGTGGAGTGCTGAGAACTGACTTCATTCCTCTGAAAGAACATCAAGTGTTCCTAAATGCTGAGACATCTCTCCACCTCCTGTTTCATTTATACATTGTGTGTGTGTGTGTGTGTGTGTGTGTGTGTGTGTGTTCTGTTTTGCCTGCATGTATGTATGTACCACATGTGTGCCTGGTGCATATGAAGGCCAGAAGAAGGCATTGGAACTTCTGGGATGGAGGTATAGATTTTTGTGCCTGCCATGTAGATAATGGAATTTGAACCCAAGTACATAGAAGAACAGAAAATGCTATGAGCTCTTCTATCATCTCCAGCCCTAGTTTTGCCAAACTCCCACCTCAAAGGGATCTGATGTTCTTTCTGGCCTTAAATGCATCCACAAATAAAGAATACACAGAGGCCCACTGACACAAATATATAGAAAGCCTTGTTTTTTTTAATGGAAGGGAAGTAGAGGAATGGGTAGGCATGTTTTCATGACTTTAAGGCTCTGGCCTTCACACCTCATTTAATTTTTCCAGAGAGAATAATTTATCTCAACTGCTGTCTTGGATGAAAAGCAATCAGTAATAGTGATCCACAACCAATTAGATTTTCCTGTAGACTTTTTGTTGTTGTTAGTTTATTTTAGATTATTTTCCAATCTTGCAAGATTTGTTGACCTTAGTTACTCCTGAATGTTTTTTCTTCTGACAAGTCTCTTACCCGACTAAGCCATCGTCAGAAAGTCTGGAATGTAAGATAGCCAACAGATGCCATTTGACTTAGTCTTGTCTAGGGCTGGAGGTAGAGATGAGGGTCTCACACTAACACAGGTTATCCTGGAACCTGCCTCCTGAGAGCTGGGGTTACAGGCATGGACTACAACATCTGGCTAAGGCATTCAGAAAACAAAGATTAGCAGATGGTTAAAATAGGTGTTTAGTATACTAAAGAAGGGTAAAGTGCTAACTACCCAAATAAGAGGCCTTGCATTATAATCTCATATATGTAACTGCACCCATATAGAAATCTGGGCACACTCCTGTGTACTTGTAATTCCTGAGCTGAGGAAAGGGAGACAACAGGATCTAGTAATTTTCTGGTCAAGGAGTCTGGCTGATTCAGAGAGATCCAGATTCACTGAGAGACCTTGTCTCCAAAAGATTAAGGTGGGGGGAGAGAGAGAGGAAGATACAAAACATCAACCCAACCTCACACACACACACACACACACACACACACACACACACACACACACACACACGAACATGCATACATTATACACAGATTGCTCAAAAAGTTCTGGGAACTGAAAATAATATCCATTTCAAGTACAGTATTTGATTTTCAGTTCATAAAAGTCCTAGATAAATAAAATCATGGGTTATTTTGTGTGGATTCATTTTGCTTATATATACATACACATGAACAAGCATATCATAATCTTTTTTTTTTTTTTGACACAGAGTTTCTCTGTATAGCCCTGGCTTCCATCAACCTCACTGTGTAGAAGAGGGTGGCCCCAAACTAAGATCCACCTTCCCCTGCTTCCCTAATACTGGGATTAGAATTTTAACACACCACCCTCAGCCAACCTTTTTTATTTTTCATTTTACATTTTTATTTGGGGTGGTGGCATGTGGAGGTCAGAGTAAGGACTACTTGTGGGCTACTTGTGGGAGTGAGTTCTGTTCTTCCCCCATATGGGTACCTGGGATGAAACTCAGATCCTTGGTAGCAGATAGATTTACCTACTGAACCACTTGAAAATGCAGCAAACAAAACAAAACAAAAAAACCCAACATATTAGGACAGAAACCCATACATCCGTGATGCAGGCTATGAATCATTTTCTCCTACAAGATTATAGTGATGCTTTTCATGTATTTTTTTGTTTTTTGGTTTGTTTTGTTTTTTTGAGACAGCATTTCTCTGTGTGGCTCAGGGTTTTGTGGAAGTCACTCTGTAGAGCAGGCTGGCCCCAAACTCAGAGATATAACTTCTTTGCTTTCCATCTGCTGCAATCTAAGGTATGTGCCACCACTCCCCAGGGATGGGAGGATTTTTTAAAAACTAATTTTTTTTTATTTAATGTGTTTTTCCTGCATGTATGTCTGTGTGAAGGTACTGGGTGTCCTGAAACTGAGTTACAGGCAGTAGTGACCTGCTTGTTGGTGCTAGGAATTCAATCCAGAACCTCTGGAAAAGCAGCCAGTGCTCTTACCCACTGAGCCTTTTCTCCAGCCCTAACACAGTGGTTTTAGATGTCATTCTCTTCCAACACAACACAGCAAGGAACTGACTAAATGTCCCAATGTTAGTATCCTACATCATAATGGGTTCAGAACAAGTACTGGTGGACTTAAATGTTTAAGAATTATTATATAAAATGTCTTATTTTGTTAATGTATATATGTATTGCTCTTGTGATCTGGAGGATTTTCATGTTATTGTTTGCTTTCCCTAAATTCATGTATACCATTCTATTGTCAATTTATTAAAACCGTTGTTTTCTGTATGTGTTCGTGACTCATTTCTGATGAAATTATCTAGCTGCCCACCAACTGGTTTTGTGCTTCCTACTCAGAATTGCATGGCATAGCATCAGGGTTACATGGGAAACGAAATAGATAGAAATGTAAATTTTGCAAATTCAAAAGCTCTCTAAGGGCTCAGTGGATGAAAACACCTGCCACCAAGCCTGATGACACCAGTCCTGCAAGCTGTCCTCTGACCTCTAGAGGAGCTAGCACACACATAGTTCATATATATGTATAAATCAATTAACGAAAAATCCAATATTTTTTTGAATTTTACTATGTAGTTCTCTCTGGCTTGGAAATCCATTTAGATCATGTAGTGTAAAACATAGATATCCTCTGGCTTTGCCACCTGAGTGATTTTTTTTAAATTTTTAATTTTTTTTTATTTTTATTTTGCAATACAATTCAGTTCTACATATCAGCCATGGATTCCCTTGTTCTCCCCCCAGCCCTCCCCCCCATTCCCACCTCCTCCAGGGCAAAGCCTCCCCCGAGGACTGAGATCAACCTGGTAGACTCAGTCCAGGTAGGTCCAGTCCCCTCCTCCCAGGCCGAGCCAAGCAACCCTGTATAAGCCCCAGGTTTCAAACAGCCAACTCATGCAATGAGCACAGGACCCGGTCCCACTGCCTGGATGCCTCCCAAACAGATCAAGCCAGTCAACTGTCTCACCCATTCAGAGGGCCTGATCCAGTTGGTGACCCCTCAGCCATTGGTTCGTAGTTCATGTGTTTCCGTTTGTTTGGCTATTTATCCCTGTGCTTTATCCAACCTTGGTCTCAACAATTCTTGCTCATATAAACCCTCCTCATTCTCGCTAATTGGACTCCCAGAGATCCACCCGGGGCCTAGCCATGGATCTCTGCATCAATTCCCTCAGTAGTTGGATGAGGTTTCTAGCACGACAATTAGGGTGTTTGGCCATCCCATCACCAGAATAGGTCAGTTCGGGCTGTGTCTCAACCATTGCCAGCAGCCTGTTGAGTGCTGGTTTTTAAATGTCTGGACCACAATGCCTAGCATAATAACATTTTTAAAGCACTCTTTTAAAAATGTTTGAAGTGTAAAATATACTTGTTATATTCAAATCCTGATGATATGAGAAAATGTAGGGGCTTAAGGGACAGATGTTCTGAAACAGAGAGTCCTTTAGGTGAGAGCCTCATATATTAAAACAAACAGCATGGTGGGGTTCTAAAGAGAATATTTCAGTTCATAAGACAAAGCAAGGTTTCCCTTAGTTCCCAAGAGATAGAAGAGACCCAGTGCCAAAAGGCAGCATACTTCCTTAATACATAGCCCAAAGGACAGACTTGTTTTCAGCCTGTTAACCTGATACCTGGGTAGCAAGGGGAAAGGGAAACCAGCTGGGGTTGCTGGCTATGAGGTGTGCAGCCTGATCTGAGATACTCACACCACATCAGTTTCAAATATGCCAGAAAATAGTACTGATCCTCTGAAGGGACTGGGGAGATAGTTCAGTAGGTCAGAGCACTTTCTTTGTCAGCAGGAGGATTCGAGTTCAAATCCCCAGCACCCACATAACAAGCTTCTCACTGCCATGTATGCTTGTGACTCAGCACTGTGGAGTAGACAAGGGTGGATTCCACAGCTTACTAACCATTCAATATAGCCAATGGGAAGTGTAAGTTTCAGGTGTGGGACATTCACCAGAGAATCTGCTGGGCCGATGTGCTAAGGTCTGGGGCCTTGTTCCACAGATTGTATTTCAAAATAGAAATGTGGAAAGAGATAGCATACACTCAATGTCCTCTGGCCTTCACATGTGCATGCTCACAGGTGGAAACACCACACAAATGATATTTTCCAAATCCTCATTTTGGTTGCAGAAATGGTTAAGATCACTTGCTACACTTCCAGAAGACCAAGGTTAAATTCCAGGTATCCACATGGTGGTTTCCACCCTCTGTAACTCCAGATACAGAGGATCAAATGTCCTCTTCTGGTTTTGTGGTATGCAGACAAAACACCTCTACATTATAGCACTGCCTACTTCCACCATCAAAAATTCACAACACAGCTTTGTGGCTAAATTTAAAGAGGTTATACAATTTCCAGTAATATATTGTGTAAGAATATATACATAAGTTAACAATTCGAGGGTAGAAAACTTCTAAAAGCCTGGTAATGTATAAAATATGGGGCAAAATTAAGTGAGGGTTGTAGGCGAAAGAAGAGATTAGTTAAGAACAGTGGTTCAAAATACCCAATTATTCAATTAAAAAACTGGGTGCAGATCTAAACAGAGACATCTCAACAAAAGAATCTCAAATGGCCAAGATATACTTAAGGAATTGTTCAACATCATTTGTCATCAGGAAATGCAATTATTTATTTCACTGTGTTTTTTTTTTTTTTTTTGTGTGTGTGTGTGTGTGTGTGTGTGTGTGCTGCTGTCGCTGCACAACATGCATGCAGTGCCCACGGTGACCACAAGATGGGGGTAGATACCTGGAATCATGGCCAGAGAGAATTGTGAGCCACATTTAGGTGCTGGAGCTTAACAGCCATCTCTCTGGACCCTGAGTTTAGAATTCATAAGAGAAACTAAAGACTCTAATGTAGAACAGATAGGAAAGCTTTGGGGAACAGACAGATTTATCCTCAGTGAGACCTCAAGCAGAGCAAAGGGAAGCCTTCAGATCCACAGATCCAACCATTGACAATGTAAAAACAGGTTTTAGGCATGACCACACCCTGCTGCAAAAAGAGATTCTTAAGTATGGTACAGCATGCAAGTGAACATCTGAGAAGGAACCAGCACATCTCTGCCTTGAGTTTGGGGATTGCAATTGATCAAATCCTTGTATGGAGAGAAGGTGTGACAGTTATATCCAATGTCAAATACCCACCCCTCCACAGGCTAAGAATGAGGCCACCTCCAAAACCTCTATGGACAAGAGGGCAGGAGATGACTTGGCTCAGATCTAAGATTTTACAACTATCCCGGCAGGAAGAGAGATTCTCTTTTTTTTTTTTTTTTTTTTTATTGGCTGGCTTTTTGAGAAAGGGTTTCTCTATGTAGCCCTGGCTCTTCTGGCATTGGCTCCATAGACCAGGTTAGCCTTCAATTAAGAGAGTTGCCTGTCGCTGCCTCCCAAGTACTAGGATTAAAGGCATACACCACCATTACCCTGCCTTATATCTCCTTATTCTTTAATGTACATGTTCTTCTCTGTAATAAGCCCCTAATATACATGAACATGTTAAAAAAGAGAGGAAACCTACTGGTGTGGGTGTGGATAAACACACCAGCATGTCCAGACAAGGTGGACACTTTTTGGTCCCTGAACCCATCCACCTTGTCTAGAGTTGGTCTCCAGATGTATCACTGAAACATAAAATTCCTGGAGTCTTTTCTTTTACCATGACTCAGTAAGATGGTTGCATGAATTAGCCTCAGGGTTTTGATTAGATTGCATAATATTTAAAGGTTCAATTTGTTTTCTGCAAGAGTATAGTATTCAGTGATCCCTGCACACAAGGCCATGGAATACATTTTATTTTTCTAGGCTTTAGAATCCATTGGAATCTTTTTGTTAAGAGTTTTGTTAGTTTTGTCTAGTTTTTTTTTTTTTTTGTTTCAGTTTTTGTTTTTTGAGACAGGGTCTCCCTGACTAGTCCTGGCTGACCTGAAACTCACAATATAGATTCCCAGGCTGGCCTCAACCTCACAGAGATCCACCTGCTTCTTCCTCCCGAGTGCTGGGATTACAGGTGTGCACCACAAGCCCAGCCTTGTTATTATTTTGAGACAGAGTCTCACACTGCACTGGAACTTAGTATCTAGCCCTGTTTGGCTTCTAACTCACAGCAATCCTCCTTCCTCAGCCTTCTGAACACTGAGTTTATAGACATTAGGCACCACACCTGCCTTCAGTGATGGATTCCTACAGATGGGGATTTGCTGTTACAGGGGAGAGTGACCTTTGAGGACATCACTGTGAACTTCACCCCAGAGGAGTGGCAGGGTTTGAACCCTGAGCACAGAAACTTGCATAGGGTCACAACCCTCATGTCCTGTGTTGTGGAGTCTTGTGAGCTGACTCCTGAGCACCTAGGTAGGCCCAACATGGTGCCCTAAGTGTAAGATGGAGTCACCCTTCTGTAGCCAACACTTTGCACAGGACAGGACCCAGGGTTATGGAACACCTATGGGAGGTGCCAGCTCTTAGGGAAGACACCCACTTTGGAGGCAGACAATTATTTGTGGCTTGGATAAGCTCCTTTCTATTAGCTTAATGCTCAGTAAAATGGCCAAAGGAATCCAGAAGTTCTAGACAGCCAGGATGAGTTACCAGAAGAGTTACAGACCCTTAAAACTAGAAGGCAGGAGAAGGGAGGCAACCTGAAGTCAGGTGGGTGTTCACATATGTAACACCAGAAGATGGCGCTAGTCAGCCTGGACTACATAGTGAACCCCTTGCTCAAAAGCAAAATCAAAGGCCATCAAGATAATTCATGTGAGGAAGGTGCTTGCTGCCAAGCCTGACAACCTGAGTTCAATCCCAGGGACCCACATGCTGGAAGAATTTCGGTGACTCCCACGGTTGTCCCTAACCTCCACACATGTGCACATAATAAATATAGTATATATTTTTAAAAATACACAAATGAGCTGGGTGGTGGTGGTGCACGCCTGTAATCCCAGCACTTGGGAGGCAGAGGCAGGTGGATCTTTGAGTTCCAGGCCAGCAGTTCTACAGAGCTAGTCCGGGACAGGCTCCAAAGCTACAGAGAAACCCTGTCTCGAAACCCCTCCCTAAAAAAAATACATAAATGAAAATCTGCAACCTGGTACCTGGGCCAGGTAAAAAAGAAGATTTGTCCTCAACCCTCCCATTCCCCAAGCCATCTGATAAACAACCTACACACTGCTTTTATTGGTGACATTCAAAGCCAAGGTGTAGGAGGGAGAAAGACAAGGGGAATGGAAGGAATGAAGTGACCTAAGGCCACACATTCCCATGATGGGCGGCAATGCTTCATGACCAACACTGAGGGTGTGTTTCTGGGCTGCTTGGGAGGTCTCCCACAGACTGTGCTATCAGCAGGCAAAAATGCCATGTAACAATTCATGGGGATAGAGGAGAGGAGAATTGGTACCTACCTCTCCCCTTCCTCCCCTCCACTGAAGTTCTCCCCATGAATATTAATTTCCTCACAAGGCTTGATTTTGGTGGCCCTATTGAATGTCAAATGCCCTGTCCTACAGTGGGGCACACCATAGAAGACTTGGGTAGAGAAACTCTGGGTGTCTGAGTGGTGAAGGCTTTTTCTCAAAAGCAAAACCAAACCAAAGCCATTATGATGGTTCATGAGAAAAAGGTGCTTGCTGCCAAGCCTGACACCCTGAGTTCAATCCCAGGGACCCACATGCTGGAAGAATATCAGTGACTCCCACGGTTGTCCCTGACTTCCACACATGTGCACATAATAAATATTATATATTTTTTTAAAAATACATGAATGAAAATCTGCAACCTGGTACCTGGGCCAGGTAAGGAAGAAGTTATGGTGAGATTTGTCCTCAGCTCTCCCATTCCCCAAGCCATCTGATAAACAGCCTACACACTGCCTTTATTGGGGACATTCAAAGCCAGGTATAGGAGGGAGAATATCAAGGGAAATGGAAGGAATGAAGTCACCCAAGGCCACACATTTCTGTGATGGGCATTGCTTGATGACCAACAATGAAGGGTGTGTCTGTGGGCTGCTTGGGAGGTCTTCCACAGTCTATCAGGGGGCAAAAATGCCTTGCAACAATTCCCGGGGATAGAGAAGAGAATTGCTACCTGCCTCTCCCCTACCTCCCCTCCACTGAAGTTCTCCCCATGAATACTAATCTCCTCACAAGGTTTGATTTTGGTGACCCATGGAATGCCAGATGCCATGTCCTGCAGAGAGGCATTCTGTAGAAAACTTTGGAAGAGAGATTCTGGGTGCATGAGTGGTGAAGGCCAGAGAGAGTCTGATGTAGAGCATGATGTGTCTAGTACCTTCTAGCACTAAGATATCTTTCCCATGGTCTGGCCCTGGAAACTGTGGAATACCCTGGGAGAGAGCATGGGTTGCATAGTGTAGGTATGACAGTGTTTCCTGCTAGGGATTGACAAGAGAAAAGAACTTCTAATTAATCCAGTCTATGGCTCCATCTTCTCATCTGGCTAAATGGCGGAAGTGAGTAATCCCTGAGAAGCGAGGGCACCAGAGTTTGAGGAATTCACGATGGTGTCAAAAGCTTCATGTGGGCTTCCCCATCACTTCCTGTCTCCATCTGAACTTTTACCTACCCCAGAGATGACCCAGTCTTGGGCAACAGGGTTTTGGGTTTGAGAATCCAGGAAAGGGAGCTAAAGCCACTGACCAGAAGCAAGAGGACCACCTCTCTGTCCATCTGTCGGTCCACTGTTGGTCTTAGGTGTTGGGAAATCTGGCACGCGCTGATGAGTGTGAAGAGTTTTTTGGTGTTGCTTGAGATGGTAAGATCTCATGAACTGCTGGCCACAATCCTTGAATTTATGTGGTCGATATCTGGTGTGGATCCATCCATGTCGTCCAAGCTCATCAGAGCGGAAGAAAGACCATGTATAGCCCACCCCCCAGTCAAATATGTAGGGCTGTGAAATTTACTTCACTCCTTTCCTGTATCACAGAAATCACCATTGATCCAGGAACCCAGAACATGAAGATCAGATAGGAGAAAAAGATTAGCATCACAAGAAGTAGTTATATGGAGGAGACTGTGACATGTGCATGCCATAAAGCATGACCTTGGGACATGTAGGCATTTCTGCCTTGGTCCTCTAGAGGCACGCACAGCAGAAGATCCGGAGGGGAATGCAAGGAGGGTTGGTGGTCCACAATCTTGGGTCCTTCATCTCCTGTTTCTGCTGGCAGCATGTCAGGCATCTTATATGCCATCCCTGGCAAGGAGGAGTACCCCTCACAATGCGCAGGTAGTGACATAATGAACTGTGACACCCCTTCACCCTCGTTCTGCCTGGATTCCTCAGCAGATAAGATAAAAGGCCTTGACATCCTTGATAAATGTTGAGTGGCCTGTGACTGATGAACTCCACTGTTTCCAGGAGACACATGCAATGCTGGTGTTGACTGCTCATTATCCATGGAAGACTGATGCATAGCTGGCCACCTATTTTCTTGCTCCATGTAAGCCCAGACCTCACTTCAGACCAAAGGGGAGGCTGACCCGGCTTGTGCTATCATAAACGAGTGTGCCAACACCACCACTATCCCCTTTGACTGTATTGGGGACCAGGTCTCTCATTCACTCCTGAATACAACTGACCAGCTGGTCCACAAGCCTTTGGGAATTCTCCAGTCTCTGCTTTGCTGACAATACAGATGTGTCCCTGCCATGTCAGTTTATACCTGAGTTCTGCAGATTCAACTTAGTTTTAACACTCTCACAGCCAGGACTTTACCCACTGATCCATCACCACACAACCCATTTATTGTTGTTTTTGTTTAAGGGTAATTTTTCTAAATTTAGTGTGTGTGTGTGTGTGTGTGTGTGTGTGTGTGTGAGTATAGGTCATGTGTATTCATGTGGTCATTAAAGTCTTAAGAGGGCATTAGATCCCTGGGATCTGGGATTGTAAGAAATTATGACTAAGAGGAAAATTCATAGCATTAAATGCACACATAAAGAAGTTGTAGAAATCTCATACAAGTGACTGACTTAACAGCACACCTAAAATCTCTAGAACAAAAAGAAACAAATATATCCAGGAGGAATAGACACCAGGAAATAATCAAATTGAAGGCTGAAATCAACGAAATAGGAACAAAGAGAACAATACAAAGAATCAATGAAACAAAGAGTTGGTTCTTTAAAAATCAACAAGATAGACAAACCTCTATTCAAATTAACCAAAAGGCAAAGAGAGAACATCCAAATTAGTAAAATCGGAAATGAAAAGGGGGACATAACAACAGACAATGAGGAAATCCAGAGAAGCATCAGGACATACTTCAAAAACCAGTACTCCACAAAATTAGAAAATCTGAAAGAAATGGACAATTTTCTGGATAGGTACTACATACCAAAGTTAAATCAAGACCAGATAAACTATTTAAATAGACCAATAACCCCTAAGGAAATAGAAACAGTCATTAAAAGTCTCCCAACCAAAAAAAGCCCAGGACCAGATGGTTTCAGTGCAGAATTCTACCAGATTTTCAAAGAAGACCTAATTCTAATATGCTGTGGGATGTTCTGTATGGCAAATGTGTTGCTAATTAGTCAATAAATAAAACACTGATTGGCCATTGGCTAGGCAGGAAGTGTAGGCGGGACAAGGAGGAGAATAAAGCTGGGAAGTGGAAGGCTGAGAGAGAGAGAGACACTGCCAGCCTCCACGATAAAAAACAGCATGTGAAGATGCCGGTAAGCCACGAGCCATGTGGCAAGGTATAGATTTATGGAAATGGATTAATTTAAGCTGTAAGAACAGTTAGCAAGAAGCCTGCCACGGCCATACAGTTTGTGAGCAATATAAGTCTCTGTGTTTACTTGGTCGGGTCTGAGGCTGTGGGACTGGCAGGTGATAGAGATTTGTCCTGACTGTGGGCCAGGCAGGAAAACTCCAGCTACAAATGGCGTCCAACGTGGTGGCAAGAGTTTCCACCTAAAAACTGAGAAAAAGGTTCTAAAATGGAGCTAAAAACAGTTCCTAATTGTCTCTCTCAAATGAGCAGCAGCTGCAGATTTGAGCTACTTGTGGGTTCCTAGCGTGCATGCTCGACCTGCAGTATGGCAGGAATGAGTCCTCTGCAAGTGGCACATTAAGCTGCATGGTGGATTTAGACTTTGCTAGTACAAAAAAAAAAAAGAGGTTTCTGGACTACACGCTGCTTGGATAAAAGCATAGACCCACGAAAGCTCCCAGAGCCGGTAGTAAATGTAGCCATGTTGGGAAGCTGAGGTGGGCAGAGCCAGCAGCCACAGCTGCTGCAGTTTAAAGCAATAGATTCACAATAAGACAGTTTCAGATGTAATAGTTTACAATGTGTGTAAAAATGTACGTAGTTTTGAAAGAGAAAGAAAAAGGAATATATACAGTTATATAAAGAAATAGTTTTTAAAAAATAAAGTCTTTAAAGAGACAGTAAAATTAATATAAAAAATAAGCCACATGAAGATGAATATTACACAGAGAATCTGGATTGTGTTGTCTTTGGGATTTTTAACTGCAGAAAAACATTTGATTGTAAAAGCTGTTGAGTTATGCCAATATGTATATTTTAAAGATATCTTGACTTCAAAGTTTGGATGTAAAGATGTGTTGCTTTGGAAAGGAGACTCTGCTTTTGTTTCCACAGAAAGCCAGAGACTATGGATTTGTTCCAGATTAAGATACATCAGGTTTGACCAGCCAAGACCCCCTGAAAGGTCTCCGATGACACCATGGCCCAGATGATCCAACATCCAGAACCGTTTCAAGGTGACTGGCTCAGATGATACACCCTCATGGACTATTCCATAATTCTAAAATTTTCTTTGTATCCCCATAAGATACAGCGCCCCCCTCCAGCAGGAAGTAGTAAGAGAAGCTACGCCCAAATTCCCAAATTATATGTAATTTTACTGTGTTAAGGTTAAAACCTTCCTTTTTGAAAAAAAAAAGGGTGGGGGAGTGCTGTGGGATGTTCTGTATAGCAAATGTGTTGCTGATTAGTAAATAAAGCACTGATTGGCCATTGGCTAGGCAGGAAGTGTAGGCGGGACAAGGAGGAGAATAAAGCTGGGAAGTGGAAGGCTGAGTCAGAGAGACACTGCCAGCCGCCAGGATGAGAAACAGCACGTGAAGATGCCGGTAAGCCACGAGCCACGTGGCAAAGTATAGATTAATGGAAATGGATTAATTTAAGCTGTAAGAACAGTTAGCAAGAAGCCTGCCACAGCCATACGGTTTGTAACCAATATAAGTCTCTGTGTTTACTTGGTTGGGTCTGAGTGGCTGTGGGACTGGCAGGTGAGAGAGATTTGCCCTGACTGTGGGCAAGGCAGGAAAACTCAAGCAACACTAATACTCTTCAAATTGTTCTACACAATAGAAAAAGAAGGAACATTACCAAACTCTTTTTATGGCTACAGTTACCCTGATACGCAAACCATACAAAGATACAACAGAAAGAGAATTACAGACCAATCTCCTTCATGAACATTCATGCAAAAATACTCAACAAAATATTGGCAAACCGAATCCAAGAATACATCAAAAAAATTATCCACCATGACCAAGTAGGTTTCATCCCAGGGATGCAAGGATGGTTAAGCATATAAAAATCTGTCAATGTAATATACCATATAAACAAACTGAAAGAAAAAACCTAGGTTGGGGATTTAGCTCAGTGGTAGAGCACTTGCCTAGCAAGCACAAGGCCCTGGGTTCGGTCCTCAGCTCCAGAAAAAGAAAACAGAAAAAAAACCAACAACAAAAAACCACGATCATCTCATTAGATGCTGAACAAGCCTTAGACAAAATCCAACATCCCTTCATGATAAAGGTCTTAGAGAGATCAGCAATACAAGGAATGTACCTAAACATAATAAAGGCAATTTACAACAAGCCAACAGCCACCATCAAATAAAAAAAAGAAAAACTCAAAGTGATTTCACTAAAATCAGGAACAAGACAAGGCTGTCCATTCTCCCCATATTTATTGAATATAGTACTTGAAGTTCTAGCTAGAGCAATAAGACAACAAAAAGGAGATCAAGGGGATACAAATTGGAAAGGAAGAAGTCAAACTTTCACTATTTGCAGATGATATGATAGTATACATAAGTGACCCCAAAAATTCTCTTAGAGAACACCTACAGCTGATAAACTTCTTCAGTAAAGTGGAAGGATACAAGATCAACTCAAAAAAATCAACAGCCCTCCTCTACACAAATGATAAAAGGGCTGAGAAAGAAATCAGAGAAACATCACTCTTTATAATAGCCACAAATAATATAAAATACCTTGGGATAACACTAACTAAATAAGTGAAGAACCTGTATGATAAGAACTTTAAGTCTCTAAAGAAAGAAATTGAAGAAGATATCAGAAAATGGAAAGATCTCCCATGCTCATGAATAGGTAGGATTAACACAGTAAAAATGGCAATATTACCAAAAGTAATATACAGATTCAATGCAATCCCCATCAAAATCCCAATACAATTATCCACAGCCTTGGAAAGAGCAATACTCAACTTCATAAGGAAAAACAAAAAAATCCAGGATAGCTAAAAGAATCCTATACAATAAAGCAACCTCTGGAGGCATCACCATCCCTGACTTCAAGCTCTACTATACAGCTATAGTAATAAAAAAGCTTGGTACTGGCATAAAAACCAACATACAGACCAATTTGAAGACCCTGACATTAATCCACACACATATGAACACCTGATTTTTGACAAAGATGCCAAAATGGTACAATGGAAAAAAGAAAGCATCGTCAAGAAATACTGCTGGCATAACTGGATGTCAACATGTAAAAGATTACAAATAGATCCATATCTGTCACCATTCACAAAACTCAAGTCCAAGTGGATCAAAGACCTCAACATAAATCCAGCTACACTGAACTTGATAAAAGAGAAAGTAGGAAGTAGTCTTGAACGCATTGTCACTGTAGATCACTTCCTAAATATAACACCAGCAGCACAGACACTGAGAGCAACAATTAATAAATGGGACCTCTTGAAACTGAGAAGCTTTTGCAGGGTAAAAGACATGGTCAATAAGACAAAAAGACAGCCTACAGAGTGGGAAAAGACCTTCACCAACCCCACATCTGACAGAGGACTGATCTCCAAAGTATATAAAGAAGTCAAGAAACTAGACATCAAAATACTGAACAATCCAGTTAAAAATGGGCTATAGATCTAAACAGAGAATTCTTAAAAGAATAATCTCAAATGGCTGAAAGACATTAAAGGAAATGCTCACCATTTCTAGTCATGAGAGAAATGCAAATAAAAATGACTCTGAGATACCACCTCACATCTGTCAGAATGGCTATGATCAAAAACACTAACGGCAGTCTATGTTGGAGAGGCTGCAGAGCAAGGGGAAATTCCTCCACTTTTGGTGGGAATGCAAACTTGTACAACTACTGTGGAAATCAGTATGGTAGTTTCTCAGAAAATTGGGAATCTATTTACCTCAAGACCCAGCCATATCATATAACCAAGGAACGTTCATTTATACCACAAAGATACATGCTCAACTATGTTCATAGCAGCATTATTTGTAATAGCCAGAACTTGGAAACAACCTAGATGCACATCAACTGAAGAATGGATTAAGAAAATGTAGTACATATACACGATGGAGTACTACTCAGCAGAGAAAAACAATGACAGCATGAAATTTGCACGCAAATGGATGGAACTAGAAAATATCATCCTGAGTGAGGTAATCCAGACTTAGGACAAATATGGTATGTACTCAATCGTAAGTGGATACTAGTTAAAAAGCAAAGGACAATCAGACTGCAACCCACGGATCCAGGGAGGCTACCTAGCAGCGGGGACCCTAGGATGACTGTGGCTTATAATAAGTTTTGGTTTTACCTAATCACTGGGCAAGATATGGTGAAACATTTCATTATTAGGATAATAATTTGTACTGTATCAAGCTGATGAAAGAAAATACTGGCTGTACTTTTAGGAGGGGAGGCTAAAATATTTTTAGAACATGGATTAGCGTATAGAAAAATGTCTACCATAAATCAAACAGTGGAGGGGAAGATGAATAGAAATCTCACACAACTTAAGTAAAACATAGCTCTTTGAACAGATGAAGATAGGTTTATTCTGTATCTCAGAATCTAAGCAATATTTATATGTATAATTCAGCTCTCATTTGGCTTAAAAGGGCTTATTGGGAAATGTTATCATTTTTAGTATTTTTCTACAGAGAAAATATTTCAATGTTTAAAGTAACCCTGGAATTTAAATTATAGCCTATGTTTATGATCAAACTATCTGAGTATTATTTCTCCTGTAGTTGTACATAAAATGTTTTTATGTTAAAAAAGGACAAATACTATAGAATTGTATTACATGAAATATATAGAATATACAAATTCATAGGGACAGAAAGATTAGACATTATCTCAAGACAGAGAAGAAAGGAATATAGAGCAATGATTTCCTAAGTACAGAAGCTCTGATCAGTGTGATGGAAAAACCCCACAAATGGACAGTAATATCAGGACACAATATCATGAATGTAATAAATCAAAAAAATTAATGTAATTAATAAATATCATAAATACAATTACTGAATGAATACTGCAAATGTAATCAATGAATATGACAAATGTAATTAATATCACTAGTGTAATTAATGAATATCATGAATGTAATTTTAAAAAATTAATTAAAATTAAAAAAAAATTAAAAAATTATGAGTGACCAGAAGTGGGTGCTTAGAGTCTAACTGGGGTCCTCTGGAAGGGTAACAAGTGTTCTTAACTGCTGAACCTCCTCTCCGGTCCTGGTTTCTTTTATGTTTAATTATGTGTATGTGTGTGTCAGCATGTTTGTGTGAGTCCAGAAGAGGGCATCTCTCCAGCCCCTGACTAGTGCTGCTAGCTGTTCATCCCTGGTAGCCAACCAACTTGGTTGAAATGGCTGATCAGACACTTCCTCAGGAGGATAAACTAAGTCTAATTCCCTGAGACCAGAATGGCTCCACTTGGTGATTTCTAGCATCTTCATCTCAAATCACAAGAGTGGAAATTTCTGATAGAACATTTCTCTGTAATTCATTTCAGAAAAAGAGCAGAATATGGAAAGGCAGGTTAACATGTCCATGAGTGTAGAGGAGAGTCTCAAGAAAGGAGTTGTATCAATACACAAGACAACATTCACTAAGCAAAAAGGCAGTGCAGCGCACATGAAAAGATGTTTCTCCCAAGCAATGATGATGTTCCTTCAAGGACAGGGCTCTCAGAATATGATCTACTTTGAAGGCATTTGAAATATCATCTCGATAGGAAGCCTTGCATAAAAAACAATTCTCATGAGTACAGATAATCTGTTGGCTCTAATTCATGCAAATCTATAGAAAAGCAATTTGAATATAATGCCTGTGGAATGTTACTCAATTCCAAGCCACACCTCATAGGCATCTGAGGATCCATAATAGAGAGAAATCCTTTAAATGTAATAAATGTGGCAGAGCATTTAAAATGCTGTGAAACCTGAGTTAGCTCTAGAAAATTCATTCAGAGAGAACAGTCTGTAAATGTGAGTGTGGAAAAGCCTACAGACAGAAGATCAATCTCATTCAGCATCAGAAAATTCATACCGAAGAGAAACGGTATAAATGCCAAGCTTGTGAGAAAGACTTCTCGTGGGTGTCATCTTACAGCAATCACTAGAAAATGCACAAGGATGAGAAAGCCTATGAGTGCAATGTATGTGGCAAGTCCTTCAAACAGATCTCAACCTTTAGTCAACATAGGTGGTGGCGCACACCTTTAATCCCAGCATACAGGAGGTAGAGGCAGGCGGATCTCTTTGAGTTCGAGGCCAGCCTGGTCTACAGAGTGAGATTCAGGAAAGGCACAAAACTACACAGAGAAACCCTGTCTAGAAAAACAAAACAAAACAAAACAAAACAAAAAACAAAAAAAACAAAAACAAAAACAAAAAAAAACCACTCACAAGGAGCAGAAGCCTTACAGATGTAAGGACTGTATGAAATCTTTTATTTTCAGGTCTGCTCTTGTGAAACAGCAGAGAGCACACACAGGGGAGAAACTCTACAAATGGGAACTGTGGGAAAAGGCTTTTGCCTACAAAGCAAATGCCATCAATAATGAGAAAATCCATGCGGGTTCAGGGCTTATGGGTGTCATCTCTGTGACAGGGCTTTTCTCCAGAGCAAAAGACCTTACTCAACAACAACTACAAAAAAAATCCACACTGGAGAAAAATCATATGAATGTAATAGATATGGGAAAGTCTTCTCTCTGAAGTCAAACCTTTGAGTTCACCAGAAAATTCACAGTGGAGAAAAAGCCTATGCATGTAATGAATGTGGAAAATCCTTCAGCAGCAAAGGTGCCTACATAAAAAACTCCACATTGGGAGAAAACTTGAATGTGGAAAAGCCTTTGCTGAGCAGCCATATCTTGATGGACACCAGGAAAGATTTCACAGTAGGTAGGGACTTTTAGCATTCAAAAATATGGGAAACTTCTTGTACAGGATGGCATGGAATAGTCATGTTAAAAATTGATTTCAAAATGGCTACAATTTTGAGTCTATTACAGAAAACATGGAGGACTTCAACTCACTGAGACTATTCTTTTAAGATAGGATTAGTTCATTCATTCACAGATATTTGTTTTGTCTTTTTAAAACATGTGTCCTTGTGTATGTATGTTATGGGTTTACAAGTGCCTGGTGTGTGTGGGCCCACAGAGGCTTCCTAGTAAGACCTTCCTCAAGGTCAGAGAATCTGAGCTTGCTTTACCTAACAGGGCTGCAGATTGGGATAATTTGGCTACAGGCATGGTTACCAGGTGTTTTCAAGGGTGTACATTTGGCTGTATATTGTGCTCTGATCTTGAAAGTGGGAGGTATTTTGCCTCTCCTTTTGGTACTGTATAAAAAACCACTTAGAATAAATCTCAAGGCAGCTGGATATTGACCCAGGGCCCCCCTGAAGCTATCATGTATCTCTGTCTTTGACTGCATCTCTACCTATATTTTTATCTAATATTTTCTCATTCCTCTCACCTCCCCCCAAGAACCTTTGGATAGGTTGGAGCTATCCTCCCACACCGGTGGAGCCAAATGATGACTTCAGGTCCCATGGAGTTGCAGGTGGTTGTGAGCTGCCTCAGTGGAGTGCTGGGAACTGAGTTCATTCCTTTGGAAGAACATCAAGTGTTCCTCAACGCTGAGTCATCTATCTCTCTAGCCTCATTTTTCATTTTTAAAAATTATATATGTTTATATTGTGTTCTCTTTAGCCTGCATGTATGTATGTACCACATGTGTGCCTGGTGCACATGGAGGCCAGAATAAGGCATTGGAACTCCTGGGATGGAGTTACAGATGATTGTTACTGCCGTGTAGATAATGGAATTTGAACCCAAGTCCTTGGAAGAACAGACAATGCTATGAGCTCTTCTACCATCTCCAGCCCTTGTTTTGCCCGACTCCCACATCGAAGGGATCTGATGTTCTCTTCTGGCCTTAAATGCATCCACAAATAAAGATTACACAGAGGCCCACGGACACAAATAAAGAGAAAACCTTGGCTTTTTTAATCGCGGGGAAGTTGAGGAATGGGGAGGCATGATTTTCTAACTTTAAGGCTCTGGCCTTCACCACCTCATTTGATTTTTCAAGAGAGAATAATTTATCTAAACTGCTGTTTTGGAGGAAAATCAATGTATATATAATAGTGTCCCCCAGCCAATTAGAGTTTCCTGTAGATTTTTTTGTTGCTGTTAGTTTATTTTCCAATCTTGCAAGATTTGTTCACTGGAACTACTCCTAAATGTTTCTTCATCATCCAGGTCTCCCATGAATGGACCTACCTGGCCAAGCCAGGGTCACAAAGTCTGGAATGTAAGCTAGTCAGCAGATACCATCTAGTCTAGTCTAGAACTGGTGGTAGAGATTAGGATCTCACTAACCCAGGTAAGCCTGAAACCTGCCTCCAGAGAGCTGAAATTACAGGCGTGAACTACAACATCTGGCTAACGCAATCAGAAAGGCAAACTTAACAGATGGTTAAAAATAGGTGTTTAGTATACTAGGGGAGGGTAAAGTGCTTACCACCCAAATATGAAGCCTTTAGTTATAATCCCATATCTGTAACTACACCATATAGAAATCTGGGTACACTCCTGTGTATTTGTGATTCCTGAGCTGAGGAAGGGGAGACAAGGGGATCCAGGAATTTGCTTGTTAAGGAGTCTGGCTGATGCAGTGAGCTCTAGATTCAATGAGATACCTTGTCTCCAAAATATTAAGGTGGGGAGAGAGAGGGTCGGATACCAAACATCAACCCAACATCACTACACATACATATGTCACATACACGTACGCAGACACATGTACATGCATCCATAATAAACTAATTGCTGAAGAAGTTCTTGGGAACTGAAGGTAATATCCATTTCAAGTACATTATTTGGTTTTAAGTTCATTAAAATCCTGGCTAATTAAAATTGTGAGAGGCCGGGCTGTGGTGGCACACACCTTTAATCTCAGCACTCGGGAGGCCGAGGCAGGCAGATCTCTGAGTTCAAGGCCAGCCTGGTCTACAAAACAGGTTCCAGGAAAGGCACAAAGCTACACAGAGAAATCCTGTCTCGAAAAACTGAAAAAAAAAAAAAAAAACCAAAAGGAAAGGCACTCACACCTTTAATCCTAGCATTCCAGAGGTAGAAATCCCTCTGGACCTCTGAGTTCAAGGCCACATTGGAAACAGCCATGCATGGTGACACATGCCTTTAATACCAAGAAACGAGCCTTTAATCCCAGGGAGTGATGGTAGAAAGGAAAGATATATAAGGCATGAAGACCAGACACTAGAAGCGTTTGGCTGGTTAAGCTTTGGCTGGTTAAGCTTTGGCTGGTTAAGCTTTGGCTGGTTAAGCTTTCAGGCTTTGGAGTAGCTCAGTTCAACTGAGAGCCATTTGGACACAGAGGCATACAGTCTGAGGAAACAAGATCAGCTGAGAAGTTGGTCAGGTGAGGTAACTGTGGCCTGTTCTGTCTCTGATCTCCCAGTGTTCACCCCAATACTTGGCTCTGGGTTTGTTTTATTAATAAGACTCTTTAAGATTCATGCTACACATAATCTTTTTTTAGGATAGCCATTTTGGGTGAGGGTGTGCAAACTTGGAATCCAAAGCAATCCATTATGACTATAAGACTGATTCTTGCGGGCGGTGGTGGTGACACCTTTAATCCTAGCACTTGGGAGGCAGAGGCAGGCGGATTTCTGTGAGTTCAAGGCCAGCCTGGTCTACAGAGCAAGATCCAGGAAAGGCACAAAGCTACACAGAGAAACACTGTCTAGAAAAACAAACAAAAAAACAAACAAAAAATCCAAAAACAAAACAAAACAAAACAAAAAAAAGACTCTGATTCTTCTTAGTCCGTCCAATAAACTGTCATTCAAATTTAAATAGCAGAGTCAGCTAAAATATTTAATGGCTGGAAAACATCTAATTAAAGGTGATTGATCATAGCAAGCTTAGGCTTTTGAGCTATATCACCTAGATGAGTACAATCTTTGATGAACATGTGGAATTGATATATAGAATACATGTCCCTTGTCCTTTTAAAGTCATCTATAAAAGCATTAAAAGCAGTATCTATTAGATTTTAAAATCCTGAATCTATAGGATTTTTAGATGAAATTTTAGGTAATATGCATAGTGCATCTTTACAAATTTGAAGAGGGAAAATTGTGGATAATTATCTATAGAATCCAAGTAACATGCTAAGGTAACATTTCAGTAGTTACCAGTGTGAAACAAACAATTGACCTGTAGTTTATCTAGTGGCACAAGAGTTACTATAGGCTCTCTATCAGTAATGGATTATTTTTGAGTTACCACTTTAGCAACCACATTATTTGATAAATTAATAACTTGTTCTGTTTTCAATGTTACCTTTGTGGTAGAAATTAACTGAGAGCTTTCAAAAAGCAGCTTAAAGAAGACAGACAAATCTCTAGTAGTGATAGATAAGAAATTTCCTAATGATATGATTTTAGATTGTGCTCCTACCATGTGAGTTAAGCATTTATTTCAATATTAATTAGATGATCAGGAGAAGATAACATCCTCCATATAATGTATGACTAATACCTCTAGAAATTTAACTGCATTGTCCTAGTGCTTTATGACTTGATTGCAGTTGTCTCTATAAGTTGGACTTCTTTTAAATTTTTTCTCCCATGAAGGGATCATTGATAATCAGTTATTCCCACTATGAGAGAATAACAAAAAAAATTCTCCAAAGAGGGACTTTAAACATAGAGGTATTTCTCCTATGAGGAAAAAACACAAAACATTTAACAGAAATCAAGCAAACAAATTAAAAAAAAAAACAACCCTTAAGTTTTGGGGCAGTCAAGCTAGCTCATGTTGCAGTGTTGGAGTTCCACAGGTCATTCCTTGGAACTCACTCTGTTCCACAAGACCCTGGCAGCCCTAAAAGCTGCCTCTGCCTCTCAAGTGCTGGGACTAAAAGCGTGCACCACCACCGCCCGGCTAGAATTTCATACTCCATTTCGTACAATGATTAATATGGATTTTAATTTCCCTTTTTCTGGGCCATGCATATAAAGTTGAGTTGTTGTTCTGAATATTTTGCTCCTTTACATCTTTCAAATCTCTCAATAATTGTACAAAATGCTTTGTCTCAAAGGACTGAGCAGAACCCATGTTAATTTTTCACACTCTCACTTATGGTCGTGACACCCTGGGTGAGATTATCGAGTTTCCAAAACCCCACTTTTTATTTAAAAGAAACTTATCTTACATTCTCTAAGGGTTGTGAGTCCCATATTGCAGAGGTAGCTGTAGTGGTTCCTCTGCAGGCTTTACAGTAGGCAGGGGAAAAAGGTCCATTTTTAAGTTCACAATTCAGTGGCATGAATTACATTCAAGATATTAATTACACTCATGATATTCATTAATTACACTCATAATATTAATTACACTTGTGGCATTCATTGAGCACATTCAAAATATTCATTCAATAACTATATTTTTGATATTCATTAATTACATTAATTGTATTGATATAGTACATTCATGACATTATGTCCTGATACTACTGTCCATTTGTGGGGCTTTTCCATCACACAAAACAGAAATTCTGTACTTAGGAAATCATTGCTCTATATTCCTTTCTTCTCTGTCTTGAGATAATGTCTAATCTTTCTGTCCCTATGAATTTGTATATTCTATATATTTCATGGAATACAATTCTATAGCATTTGTTCTTTTGTTGAATATAAAAACATTTTATGTACAACCGCAGGAGAAATAATACACAGATAGCTTGAACATAAAAACAGGTTATAATTCAAAATCCAGGGTTATTTGAAAGTGTAAAATAATTTCTCTGTAGAAAATAGTAAAAATGATAACATTTCCCAATGAGCCCCTTTAAGCCAAATGATAGCTGAATTATACGTATAAATATTGCTTAGATTCTGGGATACAGAATAAACTTATCTTCATCTGTTCAGAGAGCTATGTTTTACTTAAGTTGTGGAAGTGAGATTTCTATTCATCTTCCCCTTTACTGTTTGATTTACAGCAGACATTTTTCTCTAGGCTAATCTCTAATCTAAAAAGATTTTAGCTTCCCCTCCTGAAAGTACAGCCAGCATCTTCTTTTATAAGAACTTCTTTTATACACCAAGCTGGCCTTGAATTTACTGATCACCAGCTCTGCATCCCAAGTGCTGCGATTAAAGCATGTACCTCCATTGTCCCACTGATGTTATTTTCGTTCTAATTTTTAACAGTTGAATAATTCTCCACTGTGTAAATGTCCCACATTTCCTTCCTTCCTTCCTTCCTTCCTTCCTTCCTTCCTTCCTTCCTTCCTTCCTTCCTCCCTCCCTCCCTTCCTTTTTTTTTGGTTTTTCAAGACAGTGTTTCTCTGTGTAGCTTTTGCCTTTCCTGGATCTCGCTCTGTAGACCAGGCTGGCCTCGAACTCACAGAGATGCACCTGTCTCTGCCTCCCAGATGCTGGATTTAAAGGTGTCCACCACCACGGTCCAGCTCTTTTTTTGTTTTTTCGAGACAGGGTTTTTCCGTGTAGCCCTGGTTTTCCCACAACTCACTTTGTAGGACAAGCTGTCCTTCAACTCAGATCTACCTACCTTCCTCTATCTCCCGAATACTGGCATTAAAGGCTAAAGGCGTTTGCTACCAACGCCCAGTACTATCATGTTTTCTTTATCTATTCTTCTGTTAAGGAACATCTAGGTTGTTTCCATTTTGTGGATATTTTGAATAGAGCAGTGATGAAGGTGTCTCTGTGGTAGGATGAAGTGTCCTTTGGATATGTGCCCAAGGGTGGTAGAGCTGAAATTGAGGTCCATCAATTTCAATTTTCCTGAGGAACCACTGCCACTGATTTCCATAGTGGCTGTACCAGCAGCAATATTCGAGTGTTTCTTCACATCCTCTCCAGCATGAGCTATCTTGTGTGGTGTTTTTTTTGTGTTTTTGCTTTTTTTTTTTTTTGAGACAAGCATACTCTGTGTAATCTTGACTGTCCTGGAACTCACTTTGTAGACCATGCTTCCCTGGAACTCAGAGTTCCACCTGCCTCTGCCTCCCAAGTGCTGGGATTAAAGGTGTGTACTACCCCCTCCTAGCCTTATCTTGTGCTATTGATCTTAGCCTTGCTAACAGGTAAAAGATAGAATCTCAGAGTTGTTTGACTTGTATTTCCCTGCTGGCTAAGAATATTTAAAGTTACTTTAAGTGTTTCTCAGCCATTTGAGTTTCCTCTTCTGCAAATTCTTTTTATATATGTACCCCAGTTTTTAACTGGGCTGTTTTCTTGATGTTCAGTAATCTGGGTTGTTTATTTTTATTTTGGATATTAGCACAGTATCAGATGAGTTCTTGATAAACACCTTTTTCTATTCTGTAGGATGCCAACACTTTTTCTCTCTGTGTGTCTTTGTATCTTCAAGACACGGTTTAACTGTTCAGCCTTGGCTGTCCTGGAACTCTCTTTGTAGACCAGGGAGTCATGGAACTCAGAGATTCATCTGCCTCTGCCTCTGGAGTGATAGGTTTAAAGGCATGGGCCACCACCCTGGTTTATCTCTTTCTTAGGAGCAAGGCTTGCCTGGAACTCACTGAGTTTTATGTCTGAGCTGTACCTATTGAGTGTTGGGATTAAAGGCGTAGGCCACCACGCCCAATGTAGATTTATTTTCATTTTATACAACTCTGTGAGCACATGTCTAGTTCCTTCTAAAGACACCAGATTCCTGAAAGCTGGAGTTACCAACCATTGTGTACCCCCCACTCACCCTGCAGAGTGGGTGCTGGGACCCCAACACTGGTGTCTTCTGGAAGAGCAGGAAGTGCTCTTCAACACTGAGCATCTCTCCAGCCTCTTTTTTGTATCTTCTTTCTCACTCAACCTTTTTTCTCTCCCCAATCCCTGTTCTTAAAAGATGATGACATGAAAGGTGGGCGTGGCCTTTTTTAAGGACTCTTTAAATTAAGCTACACCTTTTGCAGGAGTCTTAAGTAACAGCCTGCCACAGGATTGACCCTTTCATTAGCAGCGTGCAGTAGGATCGTTAGTAACAGCTGTGACATTCTGAGTGGGCCTGGGTAAGTAAAGCCTTATTTCCTTGTGATAGTGTATATGTTGATAATTTGTATTTCTTCTTCTGTCTGTTCTGACTGTTGAGTGCATTTGCTTATTCATTGATTGGATACCTTGTTCTGTTGTTTGCTGTTTATTTTTGAGGTCTTTATATATTCGGGATGTTGTTGATCCCTTGTCAGAGAAAATAGCTGGCAATGATTTTTCTCCCATTCTCTAGACTTTCTCTTCACTCCAATCAGTGTTCTTTCTGCTGTTCAGAAGTTTTTGAATTTGGAGCAATTTGACTCTTCAGTTCTTACAGGTATATCCTGAGTCATGAGACTCATTTCCTAATTCTTGGTGGGCATGATCTGGGTCTCATGTAGTCCTTTCTGGAACTCTTGTCTCTTTGGTGGAGGATAATCTTGACATTCTGATCCTCCTGCCTCTACTTCCTAGAGTTAAATGACATGTGCACACTACTGAGCTCCATTTTGTAGTGCTGGGGATCAAACCCAGGTCTTTATACATGGTGAGCAATCACAGGACTGACTGGGCTATACCTGTAGCTCCTGTGGGGTTTGTTTTTGAAACTTGGTCTACCGTGCAGCTCTGGCTGGCCTGGAACTGAAGAGATCAGCCTGCATCAGGTCCTCTCATACTATAAGTAAGGATATGAGCCACCATGTTAAGCCTGAGAATTTTTGTTTGTTTGTTTTTGTTTTTTGTTTTTTGAGACAGGGTTTCTCTGTGTAGCTTTGGAGCCTGTACTGGAACTCACTCTGTAGCCTAGGCTGGCCTCAAACTCACAGAGATCCGCCTGCCTCTGCCTCCAGAGTGCTGGGATTAAAAGCATGTGCTACCACCGCCTGGTGCCTGAGAAATTCTTTGTTTGTTTTTGACAGGGCTTCTCTGTGTAACAGCCCTGGCTGTCCTGGAATTTGCTTTGTAGATTAGGCTTGCCTCAAACTCAAGTCTTTTTTTGTTTGTTTGTTTTTTGTTTATTGAGACAGGGTTTCTCTGTGTAGCTTTGCGCCTTTCCTGGATCTTGCTCTGTAGACCAGGCTGGCCTGGAACTCACAAAGGTCCGCCTGCCTCTGCCTCCCGAGTGCTGGGATTACAGGCGTGCACCACCACCCGGCCAAACTCAAGTCTTAAACTCACAGAGATTCTCCTGTCTCTGCATGTTGAGTCCTAGCATTAAAGACATGCTCTAGGACATGTGGCTTGAGAAATCTCTCTCTCTCTCTCTCTCTCTCTCTCTCTCTCTCTCTCTCTCTCTCTCTCTCTCTCTCTTTCTCTCTCTCTCTCCCCCCCACCCACCTCTTCTCTTTTGCTTTTAGTAATTTTGAGACACGGTTTCTCTGTGTAATACAGGCTGTCCTGGAACTCTCACTGTAGACCAAGCTGGCCTCAAACTCAGATCTTTGTTCCTCTACCTCCCAAGTGCTGGGATTAAAGGCATGTACCACCATGTCTGGCTTGAAGTATTCTTGTCTTTCCTTTTTTAAAGAATTATTTATTAGTATTTTATGTACGTTGGTGTTCTGTCTGTGTGAAGGTGTCAGGTCCCCTGGAACAGGAATTATAAACCATTGTGAGCTGCCATGTGGTTGCTCAGACATGGACTTGGGTCCTCTCGAAGAGCAGCCATCAATCCCAACCACTGAGCCATCTCTGCAGCCCCAAGGTTTTTCTTTTTTTCTTTTTTTTCTTTTTTTTCTTTTTTTTGTTTTTTGAGACAGGGTTTCTCTGTGTAGCTTTGTGCCTTTTTCTGGATCTAGCTCTGTAGACCAGGCTGGCCTCGAACTCACAAAGATCCATCCACCTGCCTCTGCCTCCTGAGTGCTGGGATTAAAGGTGTGTGCCACCACCGCCCGGCAAGGTTTTTCTTTTTAATGGAAGCCTTAATGTCACTAATTTACTGTGTCCTAAAGGTTCTGGAAAGCAGTGGTTTGTTCTCTCTAGTATTTGGAATTGAGCCTATGGCATACTTGGCTCCAGCTTTCTGAACTATACCCCAACTCCTCACAGTACTCTTTATTTCCCAGGTTAGCCCAGAAGCTGCTCTGCAGACTAGGAAAGCTTTGAATTTGTATTTTCCCCGAACATAACATTTTTATTGACTATTTAGAGTTCACATAATGCATTCTGTTCACAGTCACTTCCCCCAGCCCTGGTGACCTCCCCCAAAGAAAACAAGAGTGAAAAAATAAAACCAAGCCCAATTTGTGTTACTCATGTATTTACTGGAGCATGGTCCAACTCTCAGTGTCCAGTACCTTCAAGAAAACAGTCCTTCCCATCCCCACCAGAAGTCATTAACTGTGAAGAGTTACACTTCAGGATCCCTATCCCAATTTTAAGAGTTCTTTTAAGTGGCTTATTGTCTAGACTGTTTTCTGTTTAGGGTGGGTGGGGCAGGGGAGAGGTTGTCACAGAAGCCTTCTAAGTTTCTTATTTTCAACTGAGTCTGCAGTCATCAATACCACAGCAAAAGAAGCTTCCTTGCCCCTCCCCTCCTTTGGGGACAACCCTGGCAATCCTGGAACTTACAATAGAAACCAGGCTGGTGAACTCAGGCCTCTGCCTCTTGCCCACCAGTCTTTGAATTTTGGATTTTCCTGCCTCATCCTCCCAAGTAGCTGAAATTACAGGCACAAACCACTAGGTCCAGATATATTTTTGTTTTTGTTTGATTTTAGAAATAATATTTAATTTTGTTAAGTTTTTAAGTTTTTATTTTATATGTATAGTTGTTTTGTCTACATGATTTGCATTTGCCCTGCTGGATTTCAGTGTTTCTTTGTTCTGATAATTCCTTACTATCACTTCCTTCTTCATTTTGGAATTTGGAATGTTTATTCTGTGGTGGGGCTGTGTGACAGAAATATGTAACTTGTTTGGTTTTCTTTTTTTTCTTTTTTTTTTCTTTGGAGAAAGGGTTTGTCTGAGTAGCCCTAGCTATCTTGGAATCAATATGTAGACAGGCTGATCTTGAATTCAAAGATCTGCCTGCTTCTACCTCTCCTGCTGAGTGCTGGGATTAAAGGCATTCACCACCACCATGTGGCAGAAATATGTAACTTTACCAGGAGCTGCCAATGTAAGTACTGCCTAGAGTCTCCATGTTTGAATGGACTTTGGACTCATTATTATTACATTTACTTGGTGTGTGTGTGTCTAACACACATGGGTGTTGTCATCAGAGGACCACTTACAAGTGTAGCACCCTAATAAACTTATCTGGAGTCAGAGAACAGAACAGCCGCTAGATACTGAGGCCAGGAAAATGGTGCCACACATGCCTTTAAATCTTAGTGTTCCAGAGGCAGAGATCCGCCAGGATCTCTGAGTTCAAGGCCACACTGGAAACAGCCAGGCTTGGTAAAAGAGCATTTATTTAATCCTAGGAAGTGATGGCAGGAGGCAGACAAGTATTTAAGGCATGAGGACCAGGAACTAGAGCTGTTTAAGCTTTGAGGCTTTTGAGAGGGAGTTCAGCTGAGATCCATTCAGATGAGGACACAGAGGCTTCCAGCTTGAGGAAACAGGATCAGCTGAGGAACTGGCGAGGTGAGGTGGCTGTGGCTGGTTCTGTCTCTCTTATCATTCAGTATTCACCCCAATATCTGGCCCTGGGTTTGTTTGTTTGTTTTTGTCTCTTTTATATTTTATTTATTTATTTATTTTTCTATTATCAGCTTGATACAGTGCAAATTATTATCCAAATAGTGAAATGTTTCACTATATCTTACCCAGTGATTGGGTAAAACCAAAACTTATTATAAGCCACAGTCATCCTAGGGTCTCCCCTGCTAGGTAGCCTCCCTGGTTCTGTGGGTTGCAGTCTGATTGTTCTTTGCTTTATATCTAGAATCCACTTATGAGTGAGTACATACTATGTTTGTCTTTCTGGGTCTAGGATACCTCACTCAGGATGATATTTTCTAGTTCCATCCATTTGCCTACAAATTTCATGCTGTCGTTGTTTTTCTCTGCTGAGTAGTACTCCATTGTGTATATGTACCACATTTTCTTAATCCATTTTTCAGTTGATGTGCATCTAGGTTGTTTCCAGGTTCTGGCTATTTCAAATAATCCTGCTATGAACATAGTTGAGCATGTATCTTTGTGGTATGATTGAGCATTCCTTGGGTATATGCCCAAGAGTGGTATGGCTGGGTCTTGAGGTAGATCTGATTCCCAATTTTCTGAGAAACCACCATACTGAATTCCACAGTGGTTGAACAAGTTTGCACTCCCACCAACAGTGGAGGAGTGTTCCCTTTGCTCCACAATCCTCTCCAACATAGACTGTCATTAGTGTTTTTGATCATAGCCATTCTGACAGGTGTAAGATGGTATCTCAGAGTCATTTTGATTTGCATTTCTCTCATGACTAGAGATGTTGAGCATTTACTTAAATGTCTTTCAGCCATTTAAGGTTCTTCTTTTGAGAATTCTCTGTTTAGCTCCATAGCCCATTTTTTTTAATTGGATTGTTCAGTATTTTGATGTCTAGTTTCTTTCTATACTTTGGAGATCAGTCCTCTGTGAGATGTAGGGTTGATGAAAGTCTTTTCCCATTCATGTCTTATTGACCATGTCTTTTGCTCTACAAAAGCTTCTCAGTTTCAAGAGGTCCATTTATTAATTGTTGCTCTCAGTGTCTGTGCTACTGGTGTTATATTAGGAAGTGATCTCCTGTGCCAATGCGTTCAAGAGTACTTCCTACTTTCTCTTCTATCAAGTTCAGTGTAACTGGATTTATGTTGAGGTCTTTGATCCCCTTGGACTTGAGTTTTGTGCATGGTGACAGATATGGATCTACTTGTAATCTTTTACATATTGACATCCAGTTATGCCAGCACCATTTGTTGAAGATACTTTCTTTTTTCCAATGTATACTTTTGGCTTCTTTGTCAAATCAGGTGTTCATATGCATGTGAATTAATGTCAGGGTCTTCAATTTGATTCCATTGGTCTGTTATGTCGGTTTTTATACAAGTACCAAGCTGTTTTTATTACTATAGCTCTATAGTAGAGCTTGATGTCAGGGATGGTGATGCCTCCAGAAGTTGCTTTATTATACAGGATTCTTTTAGCTATCCTCGGTGGGTTTGTTTTCATTAATAAGAACTTTTAAGATTGGTGCTACATACAAGAGTTGGTTCTCTCTCTCCATCACATGAGTCCCAGGGATGGAACTCAGGTCCTCAGACTTGGTGGCAAGTGTGTTCACCTGCTGAGGCATCTTGACAGGTAGGAATTTGTGCCTTTAGTCAGTGTGGGAATAGTTAATGGCTACAGAACTTTTGCAATTGGACTGAATGCATTTTGTGTTACTAAGTGTCTGAACATATGAGAAAGAGGAAAGGAAACTTATAGCTTCAAGGTGATGGTTTGGGTGTCAGATTGACAAGAGGTAGAGCTGGGATAATTAATATTGCTAACTCTAACATTAAGCAGGAGACCAGTCTCTGAGGAGAACCATGAGGATTTGTTAGATAAGTAAACCTCTCTGCTAGTCCATGATTGTCTATGCTATTTAAAATGGGAAGACCCACCTTAATTGTGGGTGGCATCATATCATGGAAGAGGTCCTGGACTGAATGAAAAAGAAACCCTGTGTAGAAAAATATAAACAAACTAAAGTGTCTAAGCAGCTTGGGAATTCCAAGGACATGAAATGGCCTCTCCTGTGAGAGACTCGTTTTGAGTTTTATGTGACTGGAGGGAAGATGGTAGACAGCTTCCAAAGAAGTATGCTGCCTTTAGGTCCCAGTGGTTCTTTTCTATTTGGACCCAAGGTCCAAAAGAATGTGATCATGTCCACTGTAGATGCTTTGTTTTATTTTTGAGATAGAATACCATAGTACATAGAACTGGTTCACCTGGAACTCACCATGTAGGCCAGGCTAAGCCTCAAACTCACAGAGCTCCACTGTCCTCTGCAGCCTAGTCTCCTGCAAGAATTTAAAGAAAGGTCTATATGAAATGAAACCTTCTGAATGAACTATGTGGATCAGATTTAGTGTGGACAAAATGAGAACCAGTATGGTGGTGCATGCTTTTCTTCCCAGCACACAGAAGGAGTCAGATCTCTTTGATTTGGAGGCCAGTGTGGTCTACATAGAACTATGTCAGTCAGGGAAAAAAGATTTCTTGGGAAAGTTCCATTTCTTGGACTTCGTTGTCTCAACACTGTGATAGGAAGATGAAGGGCCTCAAGTGTCTCTTTAGAACATCTCATCAGGAATTTCCTTTATCTCAGCACTCAGGAGCCAGAAACAGTGAATCTCGGAGTTCAAGGTCATCCTGGTCTGTAGAGTGAGTTTCAGGACAGCCAGGACTACAAAGAGAAAGCCTGTCCTGAAAAAAAAAAAACCAAAAAAACCGCAAAAAACAAACAAACAAACAAACAAACAAACAAATTAAAACAAGCAAATAAAAAAGAGAATATATCTCCATTCTTGCTAGGATATTTGTGAAATCTTAGGTCTGAGCGAAGTCATCTCCTGCACTACTGTCCACAGAAGTTTTGGAGGTGGACTCATGTATAGCCAGTGGAGGAGCAGGGCTTTGAGCATTGGCCATAACTGCCACACCTTCACTCTATACAAGTGTTTGATTAATTTCAATCCCCAAACTCAAGCTAGACCTGAGAGTTTGTACTCAGATGTCCACTTGCATGCTCTGCCAATCTTAAGAATCTCTTTTTGTAGCAGGGTGTGGTGGTGCCTAAAACCTGTCTTTCCATTGTCAGTTGTTGGATCTGTGGATCTCAAGGCTTCCCTCTGCTCTTTGCTTGAGGTCTCACTGAGGATAAGTCTGTGTGTTCCCTAAAGCTTTCCTCACTGTTCTATAATAGGGTCTTTAGTTTCCTTTATGAATTCTGGGTTCAGGGGCCAGAGAGAGGGCTGTTTTGATCCTAGCCCCTAAATGCTGACTCACAACCCTCTCTGGCTACAGTTACAAGGGATCTGACACCCCCTTGTGGTCACTTTGGGCACTGCATGCAAGCGGTGCACAGACAACCAGGCAGGCATCACCCACACACATGAAATTAAAAATAATTTTGAAGTTGAGTTTATTTGTAGCTTTCCTATCATGTACCTTCTTTTTCTTCTGGCAATGCATCCCAGTATAACATCCAAGTCACAGATCCTGCTGCCTCTCCAGTACTGAGATCAAAGATGTATGTGTCACTACAGGCAGACTAAAAATAAATCTTAAAAAGTCTTGGTTCAGCCTCTCTAGTGCTGAAATTATAATCATATATGCTGTGGAATAATCATTTTGTACACTGTGAAGATTTGTCACTGTGATTGGTTTAATAAAGAAGCTGACTGGCTAATAGCTGACCAGAATCAGGTTAGGCAGGATAGCCACACTAGGAGAACGTTGGGAGGAAGATGAACCAGCCAGCCAGAGATGGAGTCGATGAACCTGCCATGTTAATAAAGGTACCATCACATGGCAGAGCTTAAACAAGGAATATGGGTTAACTTAAAATGTAAGAGGTAGTTAGCAATGAGCCTGAACTATTGGCCAAGCATTTATAATTAATATAAGTCTTAGTGTGTTTATTTGAGAGTGTCTGTAGGACAGAAAACCTCTACTTACATATACACAGTCACATAGAGCAGAATTGTTTGTGTGCGTTTCTAGGGATTGAATTCAGAGTTTTGTGCATACCTGGTCCTTTAATTTCTAAACTCTATATTCAGTCCTTCTATACATTAACATTTGTACTCCTTGATTTTATCATGACCACCGCAGGTCGGTATGTCTGGATCTGGAATCTGCAATCAAAAAGGCCAGCACCAGAGGTGACCACTCAGGCTCATCTTCCTAACTGTTGCATTTGCATGAGAGACTAGAATTTGACCAGAACTTCATTGTCTCAGCATCATCAGAGGGACAGAGAAGAGCAGAGGCACCAGTGAGACCAGACGTGCACTGTCACCACAGTTTACTTAAGGTACTTGCAGTTTTCATTTCTTTTGCTATGATAAAAACACTCTGGAAAACCAAACTAAGGGAAACTTAGGATGGTGGGAGTGTGGGGGGGTTATTTCAGTTCACAGTCACATGTTAAAGTCCATCACTTTGGGGAGTCACAGCTGCTTGAACTTGAAACAGCTGGTCACATGACAGCTGCTGCTAGGAGCAGAGGGAAAATGAATGCATGCAGACAATTTCTCTACCCTTATATACTTTAGTCCCCCAAGCAGTGAAAAGTACCATACACTAAAGCAGGGAATAGTGCCATACACTTTCAAGCTGGGTCTTTTCATGCTAATTAAGGCAGCCAAGACAATCCACCAGGCCAACCCAATCTAAAAAAACTTCATGAAGCTCAATTTCCAGGTGATGGTAGCTTGTGACATGTTGACAAATAGAACAAATCATCACAATTAATCATTAGGACAGAAAAAGAGAAAGCAAACACTCTGAGCACACTCTGAACGGACACAGCTTCAATAGCTCAATGGTTAAAGCGTGTACTTGAGAATGTAATGGAACAACTCAGAGGTTAAGAGCATACATTGCTCTTACAGAGGACCTGAGCTCAGTTTCTAGCCTCTCCACTGGGTAGTTCAAAACTGCCTTAATGCTAGTTCTAGGGACTCTGATCCCCTCTTCTGGACACTGAGGGCACTGCACTCACATGTGCAAAAATACACACACTTATACATAATTAAATAATTTTTATTTAAAGGATATAAGTAACTCCAGTTTCTGCTAATTGTAATTGATAAATCATAATTGTAAATATTTAAAGAAAATGTAAGCTTTCCTATATTGTTGTATTTGAGGCATGAAGAGAGAAATAAAAGCCAATTTTGGTCAGTTAGAGTTTTACATAAACATTTTGATCAATACATTTTGACTCACAATCTCTGTAATGTGTTTTTAGTTTGTTTTTAGATTACATGAGTTTTCTTTGTGAAAAAGAATGGCTCCTCCAAAGCTAAATGGTTTTGTCCAAATCTGAAGCAAGAATGGCAGCAAGCACATCCGGGCTTCTCAGTGGAAGAAGCAGTCATCCAAATAGTAGAAAGAAAACAGAAGGTTAATCTGGTGGTTTCCTTTCAGTTGGATGGAAGGAGCAGGGTTTTTCAGCTGGGTGATAATGTTGCAGGTGTAGTGGTTAGTTGTTTTGAGACAGGAGTGCGTCATCTGCATTAACTCTGAAAGATGACACTTTCTTACACATTGACAAGTTATCTTCCATAGATGTTGAAAGGTTGAAGTATTTCCTGGATTCTTTTCATGTATCTGAATCCCAACAACTGAGGAACACAAGAGTAACCAGCATATTCCTAAAAGCAGTGATCCATTTTGCAGGAAGCACCAGGAGCTAGTTTGTGGATCCATGAATACTACAGAAGAAAGTGGGACTCCACTCCCCATGAAGATGCCAGTTTCAGAGACAAACTCCAGCAGCAGTCATGTTGAAAAAGAGAGTAGAGAAACACAGAGCAAAAACAGGAAGAGAAAATCAACATCCACTGTAGAAGTGAATGAGGACATTCTTGAAGAAAGTAATCCTGATCCAGAAAAGAAATCCAAGATTTATGACTCCAGGAATGAAAGAAGCGAAGAAGAGAAACCAATGACTTTAAGAGATCAGGAAACGCTTGACATTTGGAAATTTGTACCTTCATTCAATCCCAACACCTGCTTGGGTCCTAACCTAGATAACATTGTTCTTCCAGCACTAATATGGTCTGAAAGTGGATTAAGGTTTAGCCAGGAGACCCAAATATATACATATAATGAAGTCCAGCCTCCTCTTGAGACTTACGCAAAGCGACTGAACCATGAAGGCTTCCCCAATTTGGGAAATACCTGTTACATGAATTCCATTTTACAATCTGTCTTTGGGATTCCAACCTTTGCAAAGGACTTGCTCACACAAGGTATCCCATGGGAGAAAGTTTCAGATGATGATCTTATCAAGCTCTTAAGGCAACTGCTTGCCTTGAAAGATATTGAGGATATAGAGATGAAAGGAATGTTACTCATGGATGTGAAGAAATCCATTTCGACGGTTGCAAAAACATTCTTGGGCAATGAACAGAATGATGCCCTTGAATTTCTAAGTCACTGTTTAGACCAGTTGAAAGTGAATATGGAAAAACTGAATACCACGTGGATCACTGAGAAGGATAACGAAGCTGAGAGATCATCTCCATCAACATATGCTGGGACTGCCATCCCCAAAAGGTTTGTTTGTCCTGTCAGTGCTAATTTTGAGTTAGAGCTGCAGAGCTCTATTGTTTGTGAAGCCTGTGGTGAGGCTACTCTCAACACTGAAGTGAATAATTACCTCTCTGTTGACCTGCACCAAGGGATAAGAGAAGAGCCTCTGTCTATTCAAATGTCTCTTGATCTTTTCTTTACACCAGAAAAAATTGAGCATAATTGTGCGAATTGCAAGAACAAGAATTCTGTTCTCAAGTACACTTTGAAGAGGCTCCCCAGGGTCCTCATTGTTCATCTGAAACGCTACCACTTGACCGCTAATGGGTTGTTGGTGAAGAGTCAACAGCCAGTTGAGATTTCTCAGTATCTAAATGTATCTTCCCACTACAATGAAAACAAGAAACCACCATTTCCCTTGACTGATAAGGTCCCACTTGATGACTGTGATGTCCCAAATGTCCCTGAAGGGATGATGCCTCTCAGCCAGTCAATACCATCTAGTAATGTGAAGAACTATGAGAAAATTAATGCAAATGGAATGTCAGATCATCACACTACCACTAAGGTTGTCAATTATTGTGAATTTAATGAAGAAAAAATTCTTGAAGGATCTCAAAAAATGGTGGAACAGCTGCTCCCTAATTATGGGAATAGATTCCACAAGGAATTCCTTCCTCAGGCATCACCTCAAAGTGTTGGAGGTACTCAGGAGGACACAGAGAAGGATCTGAATAAGTCTTCAGAATTGAGAGATCAGAAAGATGATGAAAATTCCCTTGGTGCATCAGAAAATCCTAGAAATAACAATGTTCCAGGAAGTTAC
Organism: Peromyscus eremicus; assembly: GCF_949786415.1. Lineage (NCBI taxonomy): Eukaryota > Metazoa > Chordata > Mammalia > Rodentia > Cricetidae > Peromyscus > Peromyscus eremicus. Next base: position 178,748,458 of record NC_081416.1, read on the forward strand.
AACACAGTAGATGCTGTCGATGAGTCAAAAAATGTGGTATTGGGAGATGATCCTCAGAATTACAGACTGGTCAGTCTTGTCAGCCATATTGGGAGCTCCCAAGATTCAGGTCATTATATAAGCAATGTGTATGACTTTCAAAAGCAAGCATGGCTCCTGTATAGTGATGTGCAAGTATTCGAGATTCCAGAGGCCTTGATTCAGGAGACTGATCTTCACACTGGATACATTTTTTTTTACATGCGAAATGAGCTTTTTGAGTGGCTGTTGAAAAAGCCATTAGAGTGCTAGTTACTTAGAACATCTGAAGAAGATGGATCATTTCTCACCATTGCTTAATGACTTTACACACTTCCTAGAAGAATCCATTTTGAAGACTCATTTAGATCAATTGAAAACTACAAACAACATATTAGGACAGAAACCCATACATCCGTGATGCAGGCTATATACCATTTTCTCCTACAAGACTATAGTGATTTTTTGTTTATTTGTTTGTTTTTGTTTTTTTGGAACAGTATTTCTCTGTGTGGCTCTGGGTGTTGTGGAAGTCACTCTGTAGAGCAGGCTGGCCCCAAACTCAGAGATGTAACTTCCTTTGCCTTCCAACTGCTGCTATCAAAGGTGTGTGCCACCACTCCCCCGGCATGGGAGGATATTTTAAAAAATATTTTTTATTTTTATTTAATGTGTTTTTCCTGCATGTATGTCTCTGTGAAGGTGTTGGGTTTCCTGAAACAGGAGTTAAAGGCAGTTGTGACCTGCACGTGGGTGCTGGGAATTGAACCCAGACCCTCTGGAAAAGCAGCCAGTGCTCTTACCCACTGAGCCTCCCCCCCCCCCCCCCCCCCCCCCCCCGCCCCAGACAAGGTTTCTCTGTGTAGCTTTCCTGGAACTCGCTTTGGAGACCAGGCTGGCCTCGAACTCACAGAGATCCGCCTGGCTCTGCCTCCCAAGTGC